>NW_025263857.1:0-1580 GCF_018294505.1 Triticum aestivum
AAGTAGGGCTATCTCTTCTTGCTCAAGCCTCCATGCCTTTGAAATTTTGGGATGAGGCTTTCATTGCTGCTACTTATTTGATAAACCGAATCCCTAGCAAGGTTATCAATTTTGAAACACCCTATGAAAAACTACTCCATGAAAAACCCAACTAATTCTATCCTTCGAATCTTTGGGTGTGCTTGCTGGCCCAATCTTCGACCCTATAACAATCACAAACTTCAGTTCCGGTCTAAGCAATGTGCTTTTCTTAGGTACAGCAATTTGCACAAAGGTTTTAAATGTCTTGATATATCTACTGGTCGTGTCTATATATCCAGAGATGTCATCTTCGACGAGAATGTTTTTCCTTTTGCTAGCCTCCATCCAAACGCCGGTGCACGGCTCCGTGCTGAAATTTTGTTACTTTCTCAGGAGTTATTAAATCCTTCTGATCATGGGGGTGAATGTTCTGCTGATGATCATGTGTTTAATAATCCTAATCCTGCCACTAATGGAGGTTGTGCTGAGAAAAACAGTAAAAAAACAGCACCTCCGATCGTCATTTTATGCAGCAGTACATGAGGCCAAATTGGACCAGCGCTGGACACGAGGCGGATTCTCCTGGAGTTGCCAATCCTGAGAGATTTGGCGGCGGCGTAGAGGAGCCTGACACGGGAACGCCCCCGACACCGCCAGGCGTGCCAGGCGCTGGACCAGCCGACAGCCCGTCCGCACGTGACACGCGGCGCGAGTCACCCGCGCGGGGCGGGGACACTGATACAGGTGGGTCCCCCACCGACAGCAGGCGGCGTCTGAGTGGGCCTGGCTCGCCATCCGCCACAGGCAATGATGGCGTGCGCCAGTCCCCTGGCGCTGATTCCCCCTCGCCAGATCTGGTGGGCCTGGAGCGGACGCGGGATCCGACGCCCGACCGCGCGACAGACGAGGCCGATTCTCTGGTGGTACGAGGTAGCGGATCCTCTGTGCCAACCACCGGAACCTCTGTGGCCACAAATCCTGAACATCCTAATACACGTTCTAAACGAGGTATTTTCAAACCCATGGTTCCTAAGAATGGAACAGTCAGGTATGATAAAAAATTTAAGGTGGTAAACTTTGCTGCCACTCAAGAACCTCGTGATCCAATTGAAGCCTTGCAAGATAAAAACTGGAAAAATGCTATGGAAGTAGAATATGATGCACTCATGAAGAAAAAACCTGGCATCTAGTTCCACCTAGGCTAGGTAGAAACATTATAGATTGTAAGTGGGTGTATAAAATAAAGAGAAACTCTGATGGGACAATAGATAGATGCAAAGCTAGGTTAGTGGCTAAAGGCTTTAAGCAACGCTATGGCATTGATTATGAGGACACGTTCAGTCCAGTTGTTAAAGCTGCTACTATCAGACTGGTTTTGTCTATTGTTGTATCCAGGGGGTGGAGTCTTCGTCAATTGGATGTACAGAATGCGTTTCTACATGGCGTTCTCGAGGAAGAGGTCTATATGCGACAACCACCTGGCTTTGTGGATAATACTAAACCACAACATGTGTGTAGGTTGGACAAGGCTCTGTATGGGTTAAAACAAGCACCTAGAG
>NW_025263858.1:0-1580 GCF_018294505.1 Triticum aestivum
CGTCCCTCAGCGTCATTCGGAACAGATAGTCCAACGGGGCCCTTTCCGAAGATTACTTTTAAATCATTGACCATAACAAGTGCGTGATAACCGGTAAGCATGGCGGGATTCTTCCGGTGATTTGCCTTGCCTTTGAAATGCTTGCCTTTCTTTCGACATTGATGGTTGGTCGGAAGGACTCGACGATGCTCCAGGTACACATTCTTCCTGCATTTTTCCAGGTATATACTTTCGATGTCATCTAAACAGTGCGTGCATGAGTGGTATCCCTTGTTTGTCTTTCCTGAAAGGTTACTGAGAGCATCAACACATGCAGGTAAAATTCCTCATGTTTGTGCTCGTCCCACGTACACCGTTTTGAACTAATGGCCTTAGGTACACATCAATGTCGTTGCCGGGTTGCTTAGGGCCTTGGATGAGAACTGGCATCATAATGAACTTCCGCTTCATGCACAGCCAAGGAGGAAGGTTATACACTAGTAGAAAAAGGACCTAATGTGAGACACATTAGTCTCGGTTCAATTTTGGCCCGGTACTAATGGTACCATTAGTACCGGTTCGAACAGCTATGCATTAATGTCGGTTCGACCGGTACTAAAGGGGTGGTGACAGGCTGGCATCTGGTCGGGGCCCCACGAGCCCCTTTAGTCCTGGTTCATGGCACAAACTGGTACTACAGGGCTAACCTTTAGTACCAGTTTGTTCCACGAACCAGGACTAAAGGGGTCTGATCTATAGTCCCTGTTGGAGACACAAACCGAGACTAAAGGACCCATTTTCAAACTCTACCCCCCCTTGTGGATCGCCTTTTCAGTTTTGTAAAAAGCAAAAGTAAATGATAAAAACTTCAAAACTTAAAATCCTTCGGATGTACTTATGTTACTACATCTACTAGTTAGGAAAATTAAAAAACTTACATTTGGACATGTTTTGCAAAAAAGTGTTATGAAAATGTAAAATGGTCGTATCTTTTGCATACGATGTCGAAAAAAACGCGTAATATATCAAAAAAATCAGCACGAAAATCCGCATCTGATTTTTAATCCTCAAATTCTAAAAGGAAAAAAAGATATGCTCAAATTTCAGATTTTTTTATTTTTGTTAAATCTGGTCAAATTGTGGTCAAACTATGGTCAAACTAATTATTCAAGAAATATTAGTGTTAATAAATAATTATTTTAGTTTTTTGACTTTTGGTTAAACTGTGGTCAAACTACGGTCAAATATGGTCAAACTGTGGTCAAACTGTGGTCAAACTACTTATTCAACAAATATTTCGGTTCCTAAATAATATTTATTTTTTAGAATAATAGTTTCAAACTAAAACGGTGAAACATGTGACTTCATGCTCAAGCTAAATTCCTTAGGGTTAATAGGATTGACATCTTACTATTGTCAAGTAAACAACATGTGCAGACTTAGAAACTAGGGGAAATAGAACTCGGAAGTTAAGCATGCTCAGGCTAGAGTAGTGAGAGGATGGGTGATCGGCCGGGAAGTTAGACGATTTGGAATGATGAGGGATGATTAGAGCAATGATGAGCGGTGATTAGAGTCAAAATTGTCAAATAATTCAAAAA
>NW_025263859.1:0-1580 GCF_018294505.1 Triticum aestivum
TCCTCAACAATACCACATCTAATCATGCCAGTTTGTAATTCCTGATAATATTCTTCTACAGAATTTTTCCCTTGTCTTAAACGCTGCAATTTTTGAAGCAATTCACGTTGATAATATGGTGGAACCCAACGCGTACGCATAGCAGTTTTCAAAGCAGCCCAAGTAGTTGGAATAGGATATAATCTACAATGTTCAGACCACCATACACATGCAAAACTAGTGAAAGCACAAACAGCAGCAGCAACTCGTCTCTCCTCAGGATATTGTAAACATGTAAATCGTTGTTCAGTTTCTAACTCCCAAGTAAGATATATATCAGGAACATATCTACCCTCAAATGGTGGAATATTCAATTTCAGTTTAGGAATATGGACATCATCTCGTACCTGAGGTGGTGGTGCAGGCCTACCATTACGAATATATACCTGAGGTCGACCTGCTGGTGGTGGTACAGGTGGCTGCACGTAGTGTTGATTTTGATCAACCTCATCCTCCAAATCTCCCACATAATCATCCTCCTCCGCATCAGCAGCAGGAGCCACAGAAGTATCAACAGCAGCACCAACAGTTTGGCCAAACGCAAGAGGAACACGGCTTGCTCGGCGGAGGTCTGCTTCGCGACGTGGAGGTAGTCGTTGTTGTTGTTGTTGGAGAGGTGCGTTAGCTGCAGCGAGTGGTGGTGGTGGAAGACGCGCGAGCAATTCATTAAACTTGTTATCGAGCTTTGTTTCGAACATCTTCTCAAAGCCAGTGATCTTCTCCATGGCCTCTTCAAAATTGTTCAGCACATCTCGCACCTGTTCAGTCATCATTTGCTGAAACTTATCATGAAGCTCCTTGTTCGATAAATTCTCCCAGTCAATCTCGTCGGCTTGTGATCCTGGCATGGTTAGCAGCAATAGAAACACACAAGAATATGATCCTACAGACTACTAACAAGAGGTGGTGGTGGGTGTCACAAATCCGTCAAGCAAATCTCAAATTCTTACCAGTTCTTACCCAGCAGCAGGCGGTGATCGGCAACCGTTGTAGTCAAAAAACTCTCAAAGCTTGGATAGAGCGATTACCAGGGAGAGTCAAACGCACGACGTAGATGTATGTGGAGCTGGGAAGGCTTATAATATGGTAGCAAAAAGGGTCAGCAATAATCAATTCAGAGATGCAAAGTTGAATAAACGCTCAACGACGGTACTGTGCTGGTCCTAGGCTAGACTGTGCTAGAGACGCGAGCCTAGAACACCAACAAAATCACGGCACGGCACGTAAACAAGGGAAAAGCACACTCTGGAAAAAAAAATTCGCTCTTTTTGTTTTGCGAAAAATCACTATAATGGCGAGTGTCTCAAAACTATTCCTAGCTCAAACTCACAGGATGGGCACGAAATTTTTTCGACCAAATTTTTTTTTAGACTGCCCGGACCCAAAAACTGGAAACGGGTCAAAAAAACTTTCTATAATGGCACCTGTCTCAAAACACTCAGAAACACCTAAAAATAGGATAGCCAGAAATTTTTTCGAAAAATGCGTTTTCGAAATTTTTTGGGCCTAAACGGAGCGTGGTTTCCGGACTCTTTTTTTTT
>NW_025263860.1:0-1580 GCF_018294505.1 Triticum aestivum
CCCCCCCCCCTCACGGACGCCGCCGCCGCCGGCACCTGGAGGGGGGAAACAGACGCGTCGGGTCTACACGGAGTGGATGTTGCTGTGGGTTTGGCCCGGATGTTGCTCCAAAGTGTTCCTCAGGGCCGACCTAACACAACCGGGTGGAGAGGTCCACTGGTCAAAGCCCGTCCGTGCAAAGTCAAAGGGCTAGATCCCGTGGTCAAACGCTACAGGGTTAGCCGGGACGGGGGCCCTGGGGGGGTAGCAATGCCACCGGAGCGTCGTACCGGGCCCTCATACATGCGGGGTGGTGTTGTGGCATGTCCGAAGAGGCGGCACGCGTCTCCGGGTTGTGGCCCCCCTCACGGACGGCAATGAAACGGGAGTAGACGTTCTGCGGTAACGATGCAGCGTGAATATTATTAAATACTTGGAGCGCGATAAAATCATGAGTTTTTTACACAACGTGGGCACATGTGCTATAGGACTGATGGTAATTTTTCATAATTTTTTGTGATAGAGAAGTATCTAAACACTTCCCTCTACGCGGATTGCTCTTCGCACGTCTACGAGTGTGGCCGGCGGCCTCCGGGGGCTAGCATACCATCAAATCTTGCGTAGACGGCCTCTCACAAATATGGAAGTGTTGAGGCGGTTGCAAACGCCCAGCACGCATCTCCGGGGTGTGCCCCCCCCCTCACGGACGCCGCCGCCGCCGGCACCTGGAGGGGGGAAACGGACGCGTCGGGTCTACACGGAGTGGATGTAGCTGTGGGTTTGGCCCGGATGTTGCTCCAAAGTGTTCCTCTGGGCCGACCTAACACAACCGGGTGGAGAGGTCCACTGGTCAAAGCCCGTCCGTGCAAAGTCAAAGGGCTAGATCCCGTGGTCAAACGCTACAGGGTTAGCCGGGACGGGGGCCCTGGGGGGTAGCAATGCGACCGGAGCGTCGTACCGGGCCCTCATACATGCGGGGTAGTGTTGTGGCATGTCCGAAGAGGCGGCACGCGTCTCCGGGTTGTGGCCCCCCTCACTGACGGCAATGAAACGGTAGTAGACGTTCTGCGGTAACGATGCAGCGTGAATATTATTAAATACTTGGAGCGCGATAAAATCATGAGTTTTTTACACAACGTGGGCACATGTGCTATAGGACTGATGGTAATTTTTCATAATTTTTTGTGATGGAGAAGTATCTGAACACTTCCCTCTACGCGGATTGCTCTTCGCACGTCTACGACTGTGGCCGGCGGCCTCCGGGGGCTAGCATACCGTCAAATCTTGCGTAGACGGCTTCTCACAAATCTGGAAGTGTTGAGGCGGTTGCAAACGCCCAGCACGCGTCTCCGGGGTGTGCCCCCCCCCTCACGGACGCCGCCGCCGCCGGCACCTGGAGGGGGGAAACGGACGCGTCGGGTCTACACGGAGTGGATGTTGCTGTGGGTTTGGCCCGGATGTTGCTCCAAAGTGTTGCTCTGGGCCGACCTAACACAACCGGGTGGAGAGGTCCACTGGTCAAAGCCCGTCCGTGCAAAGTCAAAGGGCTAGATCCCGTGGTCAAACGCTACAGGGTTAGCCGGGACGGGGGCCCTGGGGGG
>NW_025263861.1:0-1580 GCF_018294505.1 Triticum aestivum
CGGTTTACCGGAGTCCTGCTAGCCCAGTGCTACAGCCCGGACCCACTTGCTGATGACCGACACGTTCGAAGCTGGGTCATGGATGCCTGTCCCTGTAAGTCTGTGCCACTTTGGGTTTACGACTAGTCATGTCAGCCCGGGCTCCTTATCATATGGATGCTAGCGACACTATCATATACGTGAGCCAAAAGGCGCAAACGGTCCCGGGCAAAGGTAAGGCGACACCCGTGGGGATACCGTGCGTGAGGCCGCAAAGTGATATGAGGTGTTACCGGCTAGATCGATGTGACATCGAGTCGGGGTCCTGACAGCGTTGGCATCAGAGCCGGACTGCCTGTAGGTTCTCCAAGCCAAACTGGTCGATGTTGAGTCTAGAAATTCTTTAGTTATATGTAGGGGAATTGTTTGTGGGTTGGAACGTAAGGCTCTTTTTACTCCTTATATCTTATGACTTTCTGATCTGAGTCAGTCCATTCTTCCACCGGGGGTTAAGGAATTAGGATCTGTTCTCTTTATCAGGATCACGTGTTACTAATCAGTAGTACCTTATAAGTTTGATGGATACAAGCCTAGTTCAGTTCTACTACCACATTATGTTGTTAGAATGGTTTCAGAACTTTGATGTGATGATGTTGAGTATGTACGAAATCCTTTGTCAAATGTCTCAAAATCCTTTTTGAGCATTTACAGCTGTTATGCTGCCGAAATTTTGCTAGAAATTCTAACGCCTTTGCATTATAAATATGCTTTCAGATGGCCACTCGCGACCTCAATCAAGTGGTTCGCCTGACTCGATGCCTAGATGTACCCGGCCATACTGCTAAGTTGGTCAGGGTAATGACTGAGGCTGGATATCGCTGGTATCCTGAGTACACGGTCGAAGAGCAATTCCGAGACTTCAACCAAAGCCAGTATCTCTGCACTGTCAGGATATTTCCATCTTATCCTGGATCCACCGAGCCTCTTCACTGCTCCTATGGACTCGGGGTTACTATTGAGATGGCTGTGCAGGACGCCGCCTACTCTATGATGACCATTATGCGAGTCAGATCTGGTCTATTTCGGGACTCTGACTTCCGGTATATGCCAGGATCACTTCCGGGAGCACAAGGGTATCTCCAGGCTATCTATGCTGATTCCACTCAGGAGGATTCACGAACTCGCACCACTGCTGAGATGCTCGAGGATAAGGACCGTGAAAATCGGGCCTTAAGGTTAGAGCTCTTCAATACCCGTGCTGACCACTGGGCTACTTTGACTCGGTTCGCACCGGCGGTGCAAGCTGGATTCTCAGATATGCGCGATCTCTATCCTGTGAGATCTGCTCTGCCAGACGTGATGGTTTGGCGTGATGTAGGAGGCATCACCCCACCTCGCGGTCCCCGCAGGCCACCGTTTGTTGGTCCACGACCTCATCCTAGCCCCTATGGTCCACAAGCTCCGCGAGATCGTCTGTTTCCGGATGAACATGTTGAGCTTCCAGGCTATGGAGGTGACTTTTACGAGGACTACTACGGATCGGTCTGAGTTAGTGGTAGTATCCCTAGTTCGCACTAGCTGTGTCGTCTATCGTCCCGCGT
>NW_025263862.1:0-1580 GCF_018294505.1 Triticum aestivum
CGGCGTGGTCAATAACCTCTCGGAGTTGGTTTAGCGATTGCTAAGGCGCGACGTCCTCGCACGTTCGTAGTCGGATCGTCAAAGTCGACTTCCAACAAAGCGATATCCATCATCTCATCGAAAGACGGGACACCTTTGCCTCTATCAAGTGGTATCAGATTTCCAGGTTGCTCGGTGAGATTTTACAGTTTTTCGTAGTTTAGATCGAGTCTGTTCTTCATACCTACAGTCCACGAAAAAGCCACAAAAAAAATTAGGGTTAGTTCATCATATCCGAACCAATCTGAGCCTTTGCATAATCTTTTTAGGGTTTTGCTTTGTTGAATTTGCGGTTGCATCGTCGTGTCTAGTTGCTGGTCTTAGAGTCTAGTCTTTTAGAGTTTCGAGTTCTGGTCATAAGTTGTCACGCCGCCGCCGCACCATCATCATCACCCCTGCCATCTACCACCACCGTTTATCCGCGACCGCTTCGAATCCGTATCCATATACCACCACAGCTGTCATATACCACCACCGCTGCCATCTACCACCATATATCCACCACCAATCCGAGTTCTTGTCATATTAGGTTTGTTTTCGAGATCCATCTAGATTCCGATTCGTGTTTCCTTGCCGGAGTAGATTCCGATTCGTGTTTCCTTGCCGGAGTCGGGTAGCCACGCTCCGTTTAGGCCCAAAATTTTTCGAAAACGCATTTTTCGAAAAATTTTCTGGCTATCCTATTTTTAGGTGTTTCTGAGTGTTTTGAGACAGGTGCCATTATAGGAAGTTTTTTTGACCCGTTTCCAGTTTTTGGGTCCGGGCAGTCAAAAAAAAAAAATTTGGTCAAAAAAAATTTCGTGCCCATCCTGTCAGTTTGAGCTAAGAAGAGTTTTGAGACACTCGCCATTATAGTGATTTTTCGCAAAAAAAAAAGCAGCGCAAAAAAAAAGAGCGCAAAAAAAAAGAGCGAAAAAAAAAATTCCAGAGTGTGCTTTTCCCTTGTTTACGTGCCGCGCCGTGATTTTGTTAGTGTTCTAGGCTCGCGTCTCTAGCACAGTCTAGCCTAGGACCAGCACAGTACCGTCGTTGAGCGTTTATTCAACTTTGCATCTCTGAATTGATTATTGCTGACCTTTTTTTGCTACCATATTATAAGCCTTCCCAGCTCCACATACATCTACGTCGTGCGTTTGACTCTCCCTGGTAATCGCTCTATCCAAGCTTTGAGAGTTTTTGACTACAACGGTTGCCGATCACCGCCTGCTGCTGGGTAAGAACTGGTAAGAATTTGAGATTTGCTTGACGGATTTGTGACACCCACCACCACCACTTGTTCGTAGTCTGTAGGATCATATTCTTGTGTGTTTCTATTGCTGCTAACCATGCCAGGATCACAAGCCGACGAGATTGACTGGGAGAATTTATCGAACAAGGAGCTTCATGATAAGTTTCAGCAAATGATGACTGAACAGGTGCAAGATGTGCTGAACAATTTTGAAGAGGCCATGGAGAAGATCACTGGCTTTGAGAAGACGTTCGAAACAAAGCTCGATAACAAGTTTAATGAATTGCTCGCGCGTCTTCCACCACCACCACCC
>NW_025263863.1:0-1580 GCF_018294505.1 Triticum aestivum
AGTATTCTGCGTGTGCAACTGTTTTGCACCCATTGTATTTGAACGTAGAGCCTATCACACCCGATCATCACGTGGTGTCTCAGCACGAAGAACTTTCGCAACGGTGCATACTCAGGGAGAACACTTCTTGATAACTAGTGAGAGATCATCTTATAATGCTACCGTCAAACAAAACAGAATAAGATGTATAACAGATAAACATCATATGCAATCAAAATATGTGACATGATATGGCCATGATCATCTTGCGCCTTTGATCTCCATCTCCAAAGTACTAACATGATCTCTATCGTCACCGGCACGACACCATGATCTTCATCATCTTGATCTATATCAATGTGTCGTCACATGGTTGTCTTGCCAACTATTGCTCTTGCAACTATTGCTATCGCATAGCAATAAAGTAAAGCAATTATTTGGCACTTGCATCTTATGCAACAAAGAGACAACCATAGAGCTTCTGCAAGTTGCCGATAACTTCAACAAAACATGATCATCTCATACAACAACTTATATCTCATCACGTCTTGACCATATCACATCACAACATGCCCTGCAAAAACAAGTTAGACGTCCTCTACTTTGTTGTTGAAAGTTTTACGTGGCTGCTACGGGCTGAGCAAGAACCGTTCTTACCTACGCATCAAAACCACAACGATAGTTCGTCAAGTTAGTGTTGTTTTAACCTTCGCAAGGACCGGGCGTAGCCACACTCGGTTCAACTAAAGTTGGAGAAATAGACACCCGCTAGTCACCTGTGTGCAAAGCACGATGGTAAAACCAGTCTCGCGTAAGCGTACGCATAATGTCGGTCCGGAACGCTTCATCCAACAATACCGCTGAACCAAAGTATGACATGCTGGTAAGCAGTATGACTTGTATCGCCCACAACTCACTTGTGTTCTACTCGTGCATATAACATCAACGCATAAAACCTAGGCTCGGATGCCACTGTTGGGGAATGTAGTAATTTCAAAAAAAATCCTACGCACACGCAAGATCATGGTGATGGCAGTCCACGTACCCTCGTAGACTGTAAGCGGAAGCGTTATGACAACACGTTTGATGTAGTCGTACATCTTCACGATCCGATCGATCCAAGCACCGAACGTACGGCACCTCCGAGTCCAGCACATGTTCAGCTCGATGACGATCCCCGGGCTCCAATCCAGCAAATCTTCGGGGATGAGTTCCGTCAGCACGACGGCGTGGTGACGATGATGATGTTCTACCGGCGCAGGGCTTCGCCTAAACTCCGTGACGATATAACCGAGGTGGAATATGGTGGAGGGGGGCACCGCACAAGGCTAAGGAACGATCCGTAGATTAACTTGTGTCTATGGGGTGCCCCCTGCCCCCATATATAAAGGAGTGGAGGAGGGGAGGGCCGGCCCTCTCTATGGCGCGCCCTAGGGGAGTCCTACTCCCACCGGGAGTAGGATTCCCCCTTTCCTAGTCCAACTAGGAGTCCTTCCAAGTAGTAGGAGTAGGAGACAAGGAAGGGGAAGAGAGAAGGGAAGGAAGGAGGGGGTGCGGCCCCTCCCCCTAGTCCAATTCGGACTAGGCCATGGGGGGGGGGG
>NW_025263864.1:0-1580 GCF_018294505.1 Triticum aestivum
CCATAGGTGTTGGTCATCAACACTGGCAGTTTTGACCGATTCTGGCCCGGTTCTTGGACTATTACTCACTGTTTTGGGGTGCCAGAGCGATTTCCATAGTTGTTGAACCCCAAGAAGCGCTTACGTGTCGGTCATCAACACTGGCAGTTTTGGCTGATTCTAGCCCGTTTCGTGGACGATTACTCACTATTTGGGGTTCCCGGAGTGATTTCCATGATTAACGAACCCTGGGGTGCGTTTACATGTCGGTGATCAATACTGGTAGTTTTGGCCGATTCTGACCCGTTTCTTGGATTATTACTCACTGTTTTGGGGTCCCGAAGCGATTTCCATAATTGTTGAACCCCAAGGTCCGCTTACGTGTCGGTCATCAACACTGGCAGTTTTGGCCGATTCTGGTCCGTTTTGTGGACTACTACTCACTATTTTGGGGTCCCGGAGTGATTTCCACGATTAACGAACCCTGGAGTGCGTTTACGTGTCGGTCATCAACAATCACAATTTTGGCCGATTCTGACCCGTTTCTTGGATTATTACTCACTGTTTTCGGGTCCCAAAGCGATTTCCATAGTAGTATAACCCCAAGGTGCGCTTACATGTCGGTCATGAACATTGGCTGTTTTGGCCGATTCTGGCCCGTTTCATGGACTATTACTCAATGCTTTGGGGTCCAGGAGTGGTTTCCATGGTTACCGAACCCTCGAGTGTGTTTACGTGTCGGTCGTAAACACTCGCTCTTTTGGCCAGTTCTGGCCTGTTTCATGGACTATTACTTACTATTTTGGGGTCCTAGAGTGACTTCCACAATTAACAAACCCTGGGGTGCGTTTATGTGTCGGTCATCAACACTCGCTGTTTTGGCCGATTCTGGCCCGTTTCTTGGATTATTACTCACCGTTTTGGGGTCGCGAAGCGATTTCCATAATTGTTGAACCCCAAGGTCTGCTTACGTGTCGATCATCAACACTGGCAGTTTTGGCCGATTCTGGCCCGTTTGATGGACTATTACTCACTGTTTTTGGGTCCCGGAGTGGTTTCCATGGTTAACAAACCATGCAGTGTGTTTACATGTCGGTCATCAACGCTCGCAATTTTGGCTTATTCTGACCTGTTTCTTCGAATATTACTCACTGTTTTGGGGTCCCGAAGCGATTTCCATAGGTGTTGGTCATCAACACTGGCAGTTTTGACCGATTCTGGCTCGGTTCTTGGACTATTACTCACTGTTTTGGGGTGCCAGAGCGATTTCCATAGTTGTTGAACGCCAAGAAGCGCTTACGTGTCGGTCATCAACACTGGCAGTTTTGGCCGATTCTAGCCCGTTTCGTGGACGATTACTCACTATTTGGGGTTCCCGGAGTGATTTCCATGATTAACGAACCCTGGGGTGCGTTTACGTGTCGGTGATCAATACTGGTAGTTTTGGCCGATTCTGACCCGTTTCTTGGATTATTACTCACTGTTTTGGGGTCCCGAAGCGATTTCCATAATTGTTGAACCCCAAGGTCCGCTTACGTGTCGGTCATCAACACTGGCAGTTTTGGCCGATTCTGGCCCGTTTTGTGGACTACTACTCACTA
>NW_025263865.1:0-1580 GCF_018294505.1 Triticum aestivum
GGTGTTTGATGCACGTCTTTGACCACTAATATATATCAAAGTACATAGGTTGAAAATGTATAAATGGCACATCGTTGTATTTGTCTTGCAGAATAATTTTATTTCAATATTTATATACAAATTTTATAGACATACAAATACATGAAAATCATAGTCAAAGTTGTGCAGTGAAGGCCAGAAAAGTCAACTTGCACCTTATATTTTGGGGAGGGAGTACTGCAGTTTAGCCTTTTTATTTATCTACTACACTAAGTGCTACACTGCACTCGGCTCATTGCACAACCAGAATATGAATTATGCTATGCTGGGACGCTAAATCAAATTTCCAGTCCAGTATTGTCAAAATGAGTCTTTCTTTCTTTGGTAAAATTTTGAGATGATGCTCTTTCCAAAAAGCAAAATTAACCATTTTTCACATGCTAGTTTCGCATTTCGAAAATGAGATTTCTAGTTTTACTAGAAGTTCACCAAAATTATGATTTTTGCATGTAAAATGATAAAAATTACGAAACTTGGTGGGCCAGATACTCGGTGCGGTTCCAAGGTAAAGGCTTTCGCAACCAGCCCCATAAGGTCAGGGCTATCATCTCTTGGGCTGGAGGAAGCCGGACTAGCGGTCCCCAGTGTAAGATGACCCCGGTGGTATTGGTAGTTTCCGCCGCATCACACGTCCGATGAGCCGGGCCCACAGAACCACTAGTGGTGTTACGCTATTTAATTTTGCTAGTTGTGGGAATGACATTTGTGGCATACGTTGAAGCTTTCGCGCCAACAGTTATTTAAGGTTCCAAAAATCCGTGCGTAAACTCCCATGCCCAAAACGCAGTTGGTAGTTGCATTTGTTGGCGCCCGTTCTGACGCCGGCGTCACTAATAACCGGGGTTTCACATTACATTTTGCGATGACATTACCATTTAAGTTTTTTCTACCCTAAAAAAATTTACACAATAATGACATCAAAAAATGTAATGTGAAATCAAATAGGTTACGAGTTTTCTTCTGTAGTGCCTTCTTCTCCGGGCCTAGCTCAATGCCGTCTCCAGGCCCACAGAACCACTAGTGACGATACAGTATTTAACAACTAGATCGGCAACGCGCCTTGGCGCAAGGATGCCGGTCCAACCGATATGATCAAACAGTGAAAGATCAAACCGATATGATGCAGTAGTAGGAAGGCAAGTTTTGCACGTGTAACAGAACAACTTAATCAAAGAAGTGCTACTTGCCGAACCCCAACTCCCACAGTGTCTATCATGATGGAAATATATCAAGGAATTAATCAAAAAAAGTTCAATGATCAAATATCTGATATAACCCTTTTTCAATCAACATCTGATATTACTCAATGTATCTCAGGATGGAAATATATCTGATATTACTCACAGAGGTGATGGTAGATACTAACAACAGTAAACACTCCGCAAAATATCTAAAAAATGGCCCTATCTAAGCAAGGTTCGGTGTGGTAGAAATCAAAATCGGGCCATAGTATTAGTCCCAGATAACTGATGTACAGCGTTTTTCACACTGCATAATAGTAAACTACATGGTTGAATATTAGATATATAACTTTGTCCACA
>NW_025263866.1:0-1580 GCF_018294505.1 Triticum aestivum
CCATTTTTGAAGATAAATAAATCCACCACTAACAACACTTATAGGACTACACACATCAAATGTATGATCACTAATAAGTTTGTTGTTCGTTCCTTATGGCCTGTGAACGGTATTTTAGTCACTTCACTTTTCGGAGGAAAGTTGCAAGTGTCAGATGATTCAAAATCAAAAAGACTTCAGAATCCATCATAATGGAATTTTCCGTGCGGGTTTCTCCAATGTGACCAAATGTAGTGCCACACTTGTGTGGTATTCTTTTAGTCTTGTGACATTTAGCGTCAGTGTTATGGATGTATCATATTACCCTCAATATTCATAACATACGTCCCATCTTGGATGGAAGCATGGCCCTTCATGTTATTCATAATACTTAACAACAATTGTTGGTTTTATGAACAACTCTTTTGCAACAAACATTGTGCAATGGGCTAGAGTGTATGAAACTCTAAAATGAATTATGAAAGTAAACCCAGAGGTATTGTATTATTACCAATATTCATAACATACATCTCATTCATAATGAAAGTATGGCCCTTGTGTTATTCATAACATCGAACATAAAAAGTTCTCTTATGAACAACCTTCTTGCAAGATACCTTATGCAATGGGCTAGAGTTTGTAAAAACTCTAAATGAATTATGAAAATAAATACAGACGGCAATACACCGATTGAAGGTATAGTAACATTTACTATGTTCCCTGTGTATACCTTAACCTCATTGCTGGCTAGTCTTTCAGGCCATAGTAGTTCTTACATCGAGTTGCAACAGAATGCAATCGAGCGGGCATTTTTGTGATGAACTCACAATACCCAAGAATTAGTGATTAACATGTTTAACCATAATTCGCAAGAACTATATCTTTGACAAGCCTTCTATACATCAAAAACTTGTATGACATTCATACATGAGCTGGATATTCCAGTCTTCTTTCCTTTTGCCTTTATACTTCTAACAATTTAACTTTTAGTATTTCTCCTACTCTCAGAAGAAGCACCCAACTTAAGAGTGGCATTAGCCCCGGACTTCCTAGGTGTGTAAGTCATACTAACACCCTTTGGACACTTCCTTTCTCTTTAAGTTGTTGTTTTATTCACCTTTCATTATATGATAGGCGTTCTTCTGGATCCCTTTCCCAACAATCAAATGCATAGTAAACACTTTTACTAATACTTGCAAACAAACATTGCTTTGTTTGTATTTGAAAATAATTTTCAGTTCCATGAATATCATATAACTATCCCAACTTTCGAAGTTTGGGTTTCATGGAAGCAAACATATTCCACTTGACCATAACAGAATTCTAGCTTTTGGATCGAAGGACGAGAGTCACATGATCCATAGCATTAGCGGGAGGATACGGAAAGCATGCGATAGGACAAAGTCCTTCTCGGCACTTTTGAGGACGATCCTCACATTACGTTACCAACCGTAAAGTTTTAACCAGATATTTAACAGCTATTCAATTTTAATAGGGAAGGTGGAAACGCGAGCCATTATTCTACAACTATTTTGCATATAACACTTAGACAATGTTCATAATTAATTGCACTGAGAATTAAACATGTTAATTCAACAATG
>NW_025263867.1:0-1580 GCF_018294505.1 Triticum aestivum
CAACAAATAAGATTCAAATAATAAGTACAACAAAGATGCCTACACATCTCATTGATTCCCAGCTTGCAAGATTCAGAACCAACAAATAAGATCCAAATAATAAGTACAACAAAGATGCCTACACATCTCATTGATTCCCAGCTTGCAAGATTCAGAACCAACAAATAAGATTCAAATAATAAGTACAACAAAGATGCCTACACATCTCACTGATTCCCAGCTTGCAAGATTTAGAACCAACCCATTAGAGCCTTTTGATAAAGTGAATATCGGGATTAAATCCATCTTGGCTAGCCATGTCATACAATCGAAGAACTTGGCGAATGCTCTTGACCGTCACAACATCTGTAGTTAAGTATTCCTGTTTGCACAGCGCAGATAATAAAGAGCATGATTACTATAATACTGGCACTAGTGGAAGTCAACCTGCAGCTCCACTCGATGATTCAATTCATGCCACTTTTTCTGCAGTTCGCCTGAAATGAAGCAAAGATTGCATCATTCAGCTACGGCTCATCTTGCAAAGGCTAATAAAATGTTGCACGAGATTACCAGCAGAATTTGACGGAGATTTTGGAAACTCCAATCACCATTTTGTGCAGTTCCACCAAAATTGAGAGATGTTGCCCATGTAACATTTTAGTTGAACTGCACAAGACACTCATTCCAAAAAAGTGTTTTGTGCAGTTCACCAAAAGGTCACAATAGCAACAAGGTGAAATGGATATCCCTATCTGCACAAAAAGATAGAAAGTAAACAGTTGCTGGTCAATAAGAATATACGAAACATATACAAAATGAAAAGAAGCATCTTAATTATGTTCATGGCAATCACGCAAGGACAGTAGAAATTTTAAAACGTCAGCAATGCTTCATGTTACCAGAAGCATTACGATCAACAATGAGATTCCTCAAATATGGGATTACTTTAATGGTGGCATTGCTTGTTTACGAGACATAGTAAATCAACAGCAGCTAAAGAGTTGGTTTAAGGGCATGGGACCGTGGGGACACCAGGACACTCAGCAGCGTAAAGGAGCAACTTACTTATCATACTGGGGAAAACAGCAGGAGTGCCATTTATAACACAGTTTAATTGCATCTTATCACTGGAGGCATTAGATTAACAATAACACTGGTTAGACATGTCCCTAAGGTAACAGTGTGATCGCTTCATTTTACATGCGCCCTTACATTAACAACAGCAAAAGGTTGGTATAAGGACATGCGACAGTGGACGCATCAGCACAATGTACCTACAAGCTGGCACAAAGTGGTGATGCCGAGTTTGTTCATGCTATGTGAGGGCAGCAAACCTAATCCTGCAGACCTTGTACTATGTGAGGGCAGCAAATCTAATCCTGGAGACATTTACTATGTGAGGGCAGCAAATCTAATCCTGGAGACCTTTTACTATGTGAGGGCAGCAAATCTAATCCTGGAGACCTTTTACTATGTGAGGGCAGCAAATCTAATCCTGAGACCTTTTACTATGTGAGGGCAGCAAATCTAATCCTGAGACCTTTTACTATGTGAGGGCAGCAAATCTAATCCTGGAGACCTTTTACTATGTGATGGCA
>NW_025263868.1:0-1580 GCF_018294505.1 Triticum aestivum
GGGTTCAACAACTATGGAAATCACTTCGGGGACCCAAAACGGTGAGTAATAGTCCATGAAAACGGCCAGAATTGGACAAAACTGTGAGTGTTGACGACGCACACGTAAACACACCCGGGGATCGTCAATCGAGGAACTCGCTTTGGGAAACCAAAACAGTGAGCAATAGTCCAGGAAATGAGCCAGAATTGGCCAAAATTACGAGTGTTGATGACCGACACATAAGCGCACCTTGGGGTTCAATAACTATGGAAACCGCTTTGGGAGCCAAAATGGTGAGTAATAGTCAACAAAATGGGTCAAAATTGGACAAAACTGTGAGTGTTGACGACGGACACGTAAACGCACCCCGAGAATCATCAATCATGGAAATCACTCTGGGGCACCAAAACGGTGAGTAATAGTGCACGAAACGAACCAGAATCAGCCAAAAATGTGAGTGTTGATGACCGACACGTAAAAGCGCCCCAGGGTTCGTATGTCGTGGAAATCACTTTGGGACCCGAAACAGTGAGTAATAATCCATGAGACGGGCCAGAATCAGCCAAAACTGTGTGTTGATGACCGACACATAAACGCACGCTGGGGTTTTTCAATCGTGGAGATCACTCCGGATCCCAAAACAGCGATTAATAGTCCACAAAACGGGCCAGAATCGGCTAAAACTGCGAGTGTTGATGACCTACACGTAATTGCACCCTGGGCTTCGTCAATCATGGAAATCACTCTGGACCCCAAACAGTCAGTTACAATCCACGGAACAGGCCAGAATCGGCCAAACTTGCGAGTGTTGTTGACCAAAACATAATCGCACCCTGGGGTTGAACAACTACGGAAATCACTTCGGGGACCCAAAACGGTGAGTAATAGTCCATGAAAACGGCCAGAATTGGACAAAACTGTGAGTGTTGACGACGCACACGTAAACACACCCGGGGATCGTCAATCAAGGAACTCGCTTTGGGAAACCAAAACAGTGAGCAATAGTCCAGGAAATGAGCCAGAATTGGCCAAAATTACGAGTGTTGATGACCAACACACAAGCGCACCTTGGGGTTCAATAACTATGGAAACCGCTTTGGGAGCCAAAATGGTGAGTAATAGTCAACAAAATGGGTCAAAATTGGACAAAACTGTGAGTGTTGACGACGGACACGTAAACGCACCCCGAGAATCGTCAATCATGGAAATCACTCTGGGGCACCAAAACGGTGAGTAATAGTGCACGAAACGGACCAGAATCAGCCAAAAATGTGAGTGTTGATGACCGACACGTAAAAGCGCCCCAAGGTTCGTATGTCGTGGAAATCACTTTGGGACCCGAAACAGTGAGTAATAATCCATGAGACGGGCCAGAATCAGCCAAAATTGTGTGTTGATGACCGACACATAAACGCACGCTGGGGTTTTTCAATCGTGGAGATCACTCCGGATCCCAAAACAGCGATTAATAGTCCACAAAACGGGCCAGAATCGGCTAAAATTGCGAGTGTTGATGACCTACACGTAATCGCACCCTGGGCTTCGTCAATCATGGAAATCACTCTGGACCCCAAACAGTCAGTTACAATCCACGGAAC
>NW_025263869.1:0-1580 GCF_018294505.1 Triticum aestivum
ACGCCCCGGCCCGTCGCCGCCCCCGGCCGTCGCCTCGCCGTCGCCGTCGCCCCGCTGTGAGCTCTCCCCCTCTAACCCCTCTCCCCCGCCCCCGGCGGCCACCATGGGCGCCGCCCCTCCCTGAGCCCATACACACACACACAAGCATGATGAACACACACACACACGTACATATGTATGAATTAATGCATGTATATATTAGTATATACGTATTTTGTATGTTTAATTAGTTTAGATTTTTTAGATTATTATTTTTTCACTAGTATATATATGTATGAATGCATGTTAGATGGATATAATTAGTGTTTAATTAGTATGGAAATTTTTTATATAATGTTGTTTTTCAGTTTTTTAATGGATGTATAGAAGTTGTGTTTTCTGTTTTTAGTGTTAGATGCTTAATTAGTATGAAATAGCATATAGAATTTTGACATATGCAATGATAGCATAATTAGTGTTATATAGAAATGTTAGAAATTTTAGTTATCAAAATCCAATCATTAAAAAAATGTTACTTTTTGCGGGCATATAGCTAGTATTTGTTCTCGACGATGCCCGACCTGCATCCTCGCCGTCGACCTGTCCGCGACGACGTCCGACTGACCCATGTCCAGGACTGGGCTCCGCCGGGCTGGCACTGGGAGGTGTTGCCTGGAGGGGGGCGCCGCTTGATGAGGAACCCGGCCCCGGGTCCCGTCGTCGACCCTGATCTCGTTTGGTGGCGTTCGCGTGGGCTAGTTTCGGTGTGGAGGGAGCCGGCCCCGCCGGAGGTGGTACGTCGCCGTGTCAGGGAGGAGGACGAGCACGTCCATCGCTACATGGTTGCGTTAGAGGGCGGCAGGTTCTCCAATACCTGGCAGTTTCTTCAGGGATCTCACTTCAGCTATGATCCTGTGAGGGTTCCTTCTCTTTGGGTGTCCACCGCCCGCTCCGCAGGAACCGCGAGTGTCCTAGATTCTTCTGTAGTATTCGATCTTTAATTAGCTACCTAGCCAGTGATGTACTATTCAATATTATATATTATTCGAGACGATGTATTCGAGATTATATCTATTATTCGAGACGATGTATTCGAGATTATATCTATTATTCGAGACGATGTAATTTGAATACTAAATTGTTTTATATTTCTTTTGGCATAGTTAAATAAAAGCTATGGCGGACAATACCGACAGAGAGAGAGAGAGAGAACAGACCATGTTCGATATGATACGCTGGCCAGATGATGATCAGAATGAAGAAGATGATGACGGCTCCGAATTTCTAAACAACACCGGAGAGGGTGATATGGTATTCGATCGCAACGACCGAATTGATGAAGTCATGAACTACGATTATGACGATGACGAAGAACATGTTGATCTTGAAACAACAGACACCGGCGAGGTATATATATTTATAGAAGCAGGCATCTGGTGATCATCACATGTTTTAAATGAGTTGAAGATATATTAACGAATCGATCTTTCTTCTTTCAGCCATCCGGATCGAGCAAATCTTCAGGCAAAAGAACAAAACGAGGCCCGAACAAAAAGTTGAAGGAGGGCGTAAAGTACAATATCGAGGCAATCAGACCTAAT
>NW_025263870.1:0-1580 GCF_018294505.1 Triticum aestivum
ATGCCGGTGACGAAGATGATCATGGTGCCCCGAAGATGGAGATCAAAGGAGCATGATGATATTGGCCATATCATGTCACTATTTGATTGCATGTGATGTTTATCATGTTTTTGCATCTTATTTTCTTAGAATGACGGTAGTAAGTAAGATGATCCCTTATAATAATTTCAAGAAAGTGTTCACCCTAACTGTGCACCGTTGCGAAGGTTCGTTGTTTCGAAGCACCACGTGATGATCGGGTGTGATAGATTCTAACGTTCGAATACAACGGGTGTTGACGAGCCTAGCATGTACAGACATGGCCTCGGAACACACGCAATACACTTAGGTTGACTTGACGAGCCTAGCATGTACAGACATGGCCTCGGAACACGGAGGACCGAAAGGTCGAGCATGAGTCGTATAGAAGATACGATCAACATGGAGATGTTCACCGATCTTGACTAGTCCGTCTCACGTGATGATCGGACACGGCCTAGTTAAACTCGGATCATGTTTCACTTGGATGACTAGAGGGATGTCTATCTAAGTGGGAGTTCATTAAATAATTTGATTAGATGAACTTAATTATCATGAACTTAGTCTAAAAACTTTACACTATGTATTGTAGATCAAATGGCCAACGTTGTCCTCAATTTCAACGCGTTCCTAGAGAAAACCAAGCTAAAAGATGATGGCAGCAACTATACGGACTGGGTCCGGAACCTGAGGATCATCCTCATAGTAGCCAAAAAAGATTATGTCTTAGAAGCACCGCTAGGTGATGCACCAACCCACAAAACCAAGACGTTATGAACGCTTGGCAGCAGCGTGCTGATGATTACTCCCTCGTTCAGTGCGGCATGCTTTACAGCCTAGAACCGGGTCTCCAAAAGCGTTTTGAGAAACATGGAGCATATGAGATGTTCGAGGAGCTGAAATTGGTTTTCCAAGCTCATGCCCGGGTCGAGAGATATGATGTCTCCGACAAGTTCTTCAGCTGTAAAATGGAGGAGAATAGTTCTGGTAGTGAGCACATACTCAGAATGTCTGGGTTGCACAACCGCTTGTCTCAGCTGGGAGTTAATCTCCCGGATGACGCGGTCATTGACAGAATCCTCCAGTCGCTTCCACCAAGCTACAAGAGCTTTATGATGAACTACAATATGCAGGGGATGGAAAAGACCATTCCTGAGGTATATTCAATGCTGAAATCAGCGGAAGGGGAGATCAGAAAAGAACATCAAGTGTTGATGGTGAATAAAACCACTAAGTTCAAGAAGGGCAAGGGTAAGAAGAACTTCAAGAAGGACGGCAAGGGAGTTGCCGCGCCCGGTAAACCAGTTACTGGGAAGAAGTCAAAGAATGGACCCAAGCCCGAGACTGAGTGCTTTTATTGCAAGGGAAGTGGTCACTAGAAGCGGAACTGCCCCAAATACTTAGCGGACAAGAAGAAGGCCGGCAACACCAAAGGTATATGTGATATACATGTAATTGATGTGTACCTTACCAGTACTCGTAGTAGCTCCTGGGTATTTGATACCGGTGCGGTTGCTCATATTTGTAACTCAAAACAGGAACTACGGAATAAACGGAGACTG
>NW_025263871.1:0-1580 GCF_018294505.1 Triticum aestivum
GCATCCATGACCCAGCTTCGAACGTGTCGGTCATCAGCAAGTGGGTCCGGGCTGTAGCACTGGGCTAGCAGGACTCCGGTAAACCGGGCTGTAGCGGGCTAACAGGACTCCGGTACTCAAAGCGTGACATTTCCCCGAAGGGACAGACACAGGAACGAAGAAGGACACATGCCGGCCAGCCTAAGTGTTCCAGAGCAGTAGCAAGCTACCATGGCTCAGCGGTAACACTAGGAGACATTTCCCGGTAAGAGAGGCTACTAAAGATAAACAACTAGATAGTCAGATCCCACACATACCAAGCATTTCAATCATACACACAATATGCTCGATATGTGCAAATACAATGAAGCATCACAACATGACTCTACGACACAAGTACTTTATTTAAGGCTCAGTGAGCCATACATAACATACACACAAAGGTACGGGTCTCACGACCCCACATACAAGTCATACAGTCATACAAACCAGCAGCGGAAGTAACTTGTCTGAGTACAGACAACTAGTAAAATAAAAGAGGCTTGGAAAGTCTCTGGCTATACTACGTGGTCCTTCACAAGCTCAGGGTCACCACCTGGGTCTTTAGCCTACTCGTTGATGTCAACGTCTACATAGAACCCATCAGAAGGGGTTGCAGCGTCTTCTGTAAAAATGTAGATTATAGCAACATGAGTACAAAGGTACTCAGCAAGACTTACATCAGATCCTACATACATGCATAGTATCAAGAAGGGTTGGTGGAGTTATTGCAGCAAGCCAGCTTTGACTCTTGGCTAGGCTATCCTACGATACTTCAACTTGAAATAGTTTTGCGCACACGAGTCCACTATTCACCACTTCAATACACTACCGAGGATTCACCTCCGTCCTCCTACGGAGGAGCCATCCTCGGCACTCACACTTATCTTGAGGCTTTTAGTAGTTTCCATTTACTTGTCTATGAACTGTATAGGCAACCCAGTAGTCCTTTACCGCGGACGCGGCTATTCGAATAGATCATGTTAACCCTGCAGGGGGTACTTCTTCATACACGCTCTCACCACTTACCGTCGTTTACACGACATGTACTCGGAAACCTTCAAGCAGAAGCCCAACGTGGGTGTCGGCCACGACCTACCTAATCACCTAAGCCTCCAGTCCAGGTTTATCACCTATTCAGGTTCCATCCGCAGGGAGTCCGGCCGAGGTTTCCCATACGGCCCCGAACGATGTGAACAGGGTTCCCGAGATACCTAACGGGTATTCGGTACACCCGGCCACGTACCTACCGCATCACAGCCCACCCCTACGGTCAGCGCTGTCCACGGCCTCCAGTAGGCTACAAACACCAGAAACTACTTGCAACTCCTGGACGGAGAACTAGGGTGAATAAGAAGTCGAGAGGGTCCATTGGTTTCGGGCCCAATGCATGGTAGTAGCTGATTCTTAAATCACACATACAGATCTCAGTGCTTAAGGTCGGCTTCAATGAAACAACCCACCATGTACTCCTACATGGCCTCTCATCGATACCTTTACCAAAACGTGTTCACCACACCACTCTCATTACCGACATAATCATTTCACTCTAGCCCATCACC
>NW_025263872.1:0-1580 GCF_018294505.1 Triticum aestivum
GACCCCAAGGCTATATATTCCGTACCTAGGACCATGTTTAGGGTTAGCAAAGTATTAGATGAGATCTTGGTGAGCTTTGCTCCATTACCTTCCCTCTTTGAGGATCAAGACCCCATAGGGAAGAATCCTTGAGGATTTCAAGACCTCCATTGGGAGAAGACTACCTTCAAGACCCCTATTCCTTTGGATTTGGGATGAACTTTGCCATTGTATCTTTCCTTTGATTGTGTTTGTGACTTGTGGATCTTGTGTTGTTACCCTAGTGGATGTGTAATCAGGAATTGTTGGAGTGATTACCTCTTGTGTTCATCTTTGTGTTCTTGTTGTTCTTGTGGTTTCTCTCCTTTTCCCCCTCCAAGTGTGAGACGGTCCTTCCTAGGGTTCTACCCTACATCAGAGTGCACGAGCAAGCTACATCAAGAAGATGCATGAAGATACAAGGAACATCATCGAGCGCCAAGTACAACAACTAGAAACCAAGCTCAACGTCAGCAAGCAACCCATGATCTTCAACATAGGCGATCTCGTGTGGCTACACCTTCACAAGGACCGCTTCCCCAACGAATGCAAGTCCAAACTTGTCCCTCGAGCCGATGGACCATTCAAGGTGCTAGCACGCTACAACGACAACACCTACAAGATTGAACTCCCACGAGACAAGTACAACGTGAGCGACATCTTCAACGTCAAAGACCTCTCGCCTTTCCATGGTGATGAAGATTTTGATCCGAGGTCGGATCTTTCCCAAGGGAGGGGAGATGATGCGGAGCATCCTTCCATCATCCCCATGGACTCTACACCGACACATCCAACCCCATGAGGACCCATGACAAGAGCAATAGCGCGTGCTTTGGAAACCAAGGTGAACTCCTTCCTACTAGACTTGCATATGGACACGGATGGAACATGTTTACTACCTCACCAAAATATGCTATGCCTCCTTAGGTATGAAGAGGAACATCACCAAGGAGCTCAGGAGCATCACCAAGGAGAAGGAGGACCACCCCAAGGCAGTGAGGACCAAGAACAAGGAGAACAGCAACTGCACAGGAAGCTCCAGGCGACCCCGTGCTCACGGGCCCCCGAGACCCCGTGCCCACGGGCTACACAGGAATCTGACGCTGGAGCACCCCGTGCGCACGAGCCTGTACCGTGCCCACAGGACCCCCATGCGCACGGGCCTCCCAGGATGGCCGGCTGAGATTGCATCTTCGGCTCCACTTCTTCTCCTTCGACCCCAAGGCTATATATTCCGTACCTAGGACCATGTTTAGGGTTAGCAAAGTATTAGATGAGATCTTGGTGAGCTTTGCTCCATTACCTTCCCTCTTTGAGGATCAAGACCCCATAGGGAAGAATCCTTGAGGATTTCAAGACCTCCATTGGGAGAAGACTACCTTCAAGACCCCTATTCCTTTGGATTTGGGATGAACTTTGCCATTGTATCTTTCCTTTGATTGTGTTTGTGACTTGTGGATCTTGTGTTGTTACCCTAGTGGATGTGTAATCAGGAATTGTTGGAGTGATTACCTCTTGTGTTCATCTTTGTGTTCTTGTTGTTCTTGTGGTTTCTCTCCTTT
>NW_025263873.1:0-1580 GCF_018294505.1 Triticum aestivum
TATTACATATTTTATATCGAGATTGTTATAGGAATTGCACACCATCCCATGAACTCTTGGTACAGTGATACTTCTTGCCATCACTGTTCATTCCTCGGCCCTCGTGTTGATGCAACCGGAATACCGACAAATGAATTGTGATGTGTGAAATCAATACTGCTAGCAACTCTGTTGCTTGGTAGTTAAAGGATAATAATTTCATTCTTAGTATGTTGGTTTTCGAATCATCCTTCTAAGACTGATCGTGCTACCTAGTCCTTATTTCGGTGCACCCTTCGATTGATGAGTTAGGATCTTGTCAAGTCCTCACTCATTTGATCATATCGTCTTGCCCTCAAAAGCAAGATTGTTCTCGAGCTTAGTAACATACCGGTGGTTCGTGACTTTCCAAATATCTTCTTGGAGGTGTTACCGGGTTGTCACCTGACCGCTATGTTGAGTTCGTGATCAAGTTGGTTTCTTGTGAACCACCTTCTCTCCAAGAATCGGTGTTCGATATCCCTGAGCTAGTTGGTTAAGCTAGACAACAACTTGGAGAGTTGGAAGATAAAAGCTTGTCTGACTTAGTTCGTTCCAAAGGGATATTCTTGTGTAGTGTGTGTTGGAGAAAGATGATATCTTCATCGATTGGTCCTTGTGATCAGTTGCTGGACCTATTGTCTTATCAATCCTTTGATTTGAGTGTGGGCTATCGTCAAATCAAATCAGTACCAACGATGCTCGTAATGTTGTCTTATTCGTGGTTGATCCCTCGAGCATACACCATTATATCTTTTAGGTCTGACCGATGCTATCACTTGTTCACTTAACTATGGATTTCCTTTTAAAAGGAAACCCAGATGAATTGTTGTTGTGCCCATTGACAACATCCTTGTCTTCTCCATAATTTTGCTGAACATTAAGCTAGTGTTGGAAACTTTTGAAAGCATTTGTTCATGCTAGCTCATGAAGCATATGTTTGGATGAAGGTAGTGACTTCCTTTAATTCATGTGCATCTGATGCAAGTTGCCGCCGTGGATTCGAGAAAGTCAATGTTGCTTTCTTTGGAATCATTCCAAATCAGTCATGCACACGTGCGAAGAATGATGTGGTTTGAAGACTTGCAACCTTCAATCTATAGGTATCCCTAGCACACCAAGCCACTGATTGATTTGTTCAAGGAGAAGGAGTTCCTTCATAAGAGCTAATCCGGACTTATGAAAGAACTTCGATACCCTCGTTGATGGTTCCCCCTCCTGAACTCGGTAGTGTTTTATTATAAGACTACCACATGGTCATGCTTGTCTGGGACAACGTGTTCACATGTTTGTAGCAGAACCAGCTCATGTTTTGGAGCTTGCTATCGTAGTTCATCTCCCGAGAATCCCGCAACGTCATTTCGTCGATTTGTGTTGCAAACTTTCGTTTTTCTTCCTAGACTCGATGAGTCTGGAATATCCTGACACCAACCAGATCTGAATCTCAGGCAGATATGATGGTTTGGAACATTTCCCAAGAACTATAATATTGGTCTCGCGATAACCGATAAAGTGGATGTCATGGCCAACACACCCAGCCGGAAGACCTATTATTGTAGTAT
>NW_025263874.1:0-1580 GCF_018294505.1 Triticum aestivum
GAACTCACATTAGTGAACCTTTTTCACATTAGTGAACTTTTTTACCGAAATTGGTGAACCTTTTTATAAACCTGAGAACCTTTTTTCAAAATTTGGTGAACTCTTTTCAAATTTGTGAACCTTTTGTGAAAACTAGTGAACCTTTTTCACATTAGTGAACTTTTTTACCGAAATTGGTGAACTTTTTATAAACCTGAGAACCTTTTTTCAAAATTTGGTGAACTCTTTTCAAATTTGTGAACTTTTTTTATCTAAATTGGTGATTTTTCTAAAATCAATGAACTTTTCTCAAATCCATGAACTTTTTTTTTCAAAATTTGGTGAACTCTTTTAAAATTTGTGAACTTTTTTTATCATAATCGATGAACCTTTTTAAAATCCATTAACTTTTCTCAAATCCGTGAGCTTTTTTCAAAATTCAGAGAACTATTTTCAAATTTGTGAACTTTTTTTAAGAAAATTGATGAACTTTTTTCGATTTTATGAATTTATTTTGAGAAAATCCAAGAACTGCTTTTAAAATAGATGAACTTCTTAAGAATTCGTGAAATCTTTTTTCATATTGACGAGTTTTTCCCCAAATAATTTATACTGGGACCGGAAAAATGGTCAAATAGCGTGTTTTTCAATTGATGACATCAAAGCGATGGTGGTGCAGTGGTTAGTCGCTCGTGTATTTAGAGTTGGCATGCTGGTTCATTTTTGCTAGACGCCAGCGATGCTGGGCCGGCCCATGCTGCCTTCGAGCGCCAGCTAGCCTAAGCGGCGCTGATGGCGCCGAAGAGGACCTCTCCACCAATGGCCTGTGCTTGGCCCATTCATATTTTCTTTTGTTTTTCCAAACTTCAAAAATGGGCAAGAGTAGGTTACAATCCCTCAACCTAACGGATCAAGTCAACTAGGACAACCAACTCGGCCACAACAACTTACGTGCCAATAAACTGTTTTTCCTCTTTTTTGTTATGCGTCAACTATGTAACACTACAACGAAGGCTCTAATTATATTTTTTGTGTTTTCTTTTGCCAGTTTTTCTACAGTTTTTTATTTTCCTTTTTCCTGTTTTCTTTCTTAAAAGCATGAACCTTTTTCAATTTTCTAGAACTTTTTTCAAATCTGTGGTTTTTTTCAGTTTTTTGCAAACTGTCTAGTTAACATTTTTTAAAATCCATGAATATTTTTCAGTTTTTTGCAACTTTCTTAGTGAACTTCCTTTTTAAAATCTGTGAACTTTTTTAAAATCCATGAATTCTTTTTCAAAAAATGATGAAAATTTTCCAAATCCGAGAATTATTGTTCAAAATCCGGATGCTTTTTCAAATATGTGATTTTTTTTCAAAATTGATGAACTTTTTTCAAATCCGTGAACTTTTTGGTCCAAATCGATGAACTTTTTTCAAACCAGAGAACTTCATTTCAAAACCCATGAACTTTTTTTCCAATTCGTGAAGTTTTTTCAAATCTAACAATTTTAAAAAAAAATTATGAATTTTTGTCTAAGTTTGTGAACTTTTCAAAATCATGAACAAATTTCGAAATTCATGAAATTTTCCAATTTTCTGAACAATTTTTGAATTAATGC
>NW_025263875.1:0-1580 GCF_018294505.1 Triticum aestivum
GAACTCACATTAGTGAACCTTTTTCACATTAGTGAACTTTTTTACCGAAATTGGTGAACCTTTTTATAAACCTGAGAACCTTTTTTCAAAATTTGGTGAACTCTTTTCAAATTTGTGAACCTTTTGTGAAAACTAGTGAACCTTTTTCACATTAGTGAACTTTTTTACCGAAATTGGTGAACTTTTTATAAACCTGAGAACCTTTTTTCAAAATTTGGTGAACTCTTTTCAAATTTGTGAACTTTTTTTATCTAAATTGGTGATTTTTCTAAAATCAATGAACTTTTCTCAAATCCATGAACTTTTTTTTTCAAAATTTGGTGAACTCTTTTAAAATTTGTGAACTTTTTTTATCATAATCGATGAACCTTTTTAAAATCCATTAACTTTTCTCAAATCCGTGAGCTTTTTTCAAAATTCAGAGAACTATTTTCAAATTTGTGAACATTTTTTAAGAAAATTGATGAACTTTTTTCGATTTTATGAATTTGTTTTGAGAAAATCCAAGAACTGCTTTTAAAATAGATGAACTTCTTAAGAATTCGTGAAATCTTTTTTCATATTGACGAGTTTTTCCCCAAATAATTTATACTGGGACCGGAAAAATGGTCAAATAGCGTGTTTTTGAATTGATGACATCAAAGCGATGGTGGTGCAGTGGTTAGTCGCTCGTGTATTTAGAGTTGGCATGCTGGTTCATTTTTGCTAGACGCCAGCGATGCTGGGCCGGCCCATGCTGCCTTCGAGCGCCAGCTAGCCTAAGCGGCGCTGATGGCGCCGAAGAGGACCTCTCCACCAATGGCCTGTGCTTGGCCCATTCATATTTTCTTTTGTTTTTCCAAACTTCAAAAATGGGCAAGAGTAGGTTACAATCCCTCAACCTAACGGATCAAGTCAACTAGGACAACCAACTCGGCCACAACAACTTACGTGCCAATAAACTGTTTTTCCTCTTTTTTGTTATGCGTCAACTATGTAACACTACAACGAAGGCTCTAATTATATTTTTTGTGTTTTCTTTTGCCAGTTTTTCTACAGTTTTTTATTTTCCTTTTTCCTGTTTTCTTTCTTAAAAGCATGAACCTTTTTCAATTTTCTAGAACTTTTTTCAAATCTGTGGTTTTTTTCAGTTTTTTGCAAACTGTCTAGTTAACATTTTTTAAAATCCATGAATATTTTTCAGTTTTTTGCAACTTTCTTAGTGAACTTCCTTTTTAAAATCTGTGAACTTTTTTAAAATCCATGAATTCTTTTTCAAAAAATGATGAAAATTTTCCAAATCCGAGAATTATTGTTCAAAATCCGGATGCTTTTTCAAATATGTGATTTTTTTTCAAAATTGATGAACTTTTTTCAAATCCGTGAACTTTTTGGTCCAAATCGATGAACTTTTTTCAAACCAGAGAACTTCATTTCAAAACCCATGAACTTTTTTTCCAATTCGTGAAGTTTTTTCAAATCTAACAATTTTAAAAAAAAATTATGAATTTTTGTCTAAGTTTGTGAACTTTTCAAAATCATGAACAAATTTCGAAATTCATGAAATTTTCCAATTTTCTGAACAATTTTTGAATTAATGC
>NW_025263876.1:0-1580 GCF_018294505.1 Triticum aestivum
CCTAGCCTGTTTGGCTATATCATTGTCGTGACGATTCTAACTGTGCTACCTGGTCCTTATTCTCGGAGCACCAATTTTCGACGATGAACTAACCTTACGTCGATCCTCATCGTCATATCATTTCGCCTTGAACAACAAGCTTGGTTTCGAGTTTGTGTCGTACCCTTGGTTCCAATAACCTTTCACTTCATCATTACTTGACTTGATGTCGTTACCGATCGATTACATCTTCATGAACTCTCGCGACAAAGGTGTCGTGATCATCAACATTCTGAGCTCATCCAGGATATCAATTGAATTCATGATGAGACATACCATCCTTGCCCTCGATGAATTGTATTATCGTCGACCACTTTATTGCCCTCCCACCAACACAAGCTTGTTCATGTTTGGTGTTATACCTTGAGTTCCTTGCTATCCAGCAATTGTTCTTCTTTACCTTGGAGTATTACCATCCTTTATGTTAAGAATGTTCTGAGATTTGTTCCACCTCTTGAGAATTCTTGACATAGAAATACTTCTCACCATCGCCATTCTATCTTGGTCCCCATGTTAATTCCAACAAGTGAACGGTGTTGTTTGGATTCTTTCCTTCTAGCAACCCTATTTTTTTTGAAGTTAATGGTCGAAAGTTCATTCTTAGGCTATTGACTATTGAATCACCATTCTGACATTGGTCGTGCAACCCAACCCATATTTCGGGTGCACCTTTCAACCAATGTTTAATTGTGTATGTTTTCCTCGAGCATACATTTTATACCATTTGATCTGACAAATGTCATCTTCTTGTTCACATTATTGTGGAAATCCATCTTTTGAAAATCTCAATGAATTGTCGCTGAGTCAATCAGCCACCTCCTCACCTCTCCTTGGTTTAATGATGAACTATTGTTTCAGGAACCCGCTCCCATAGTTCATTTCCCGAGAATCTTGCAATGCCATTTCAATGATTTGTGTTGCGCCTTTTCTTCTCGGACATCCTGAGTCTGAGGCATCATGACACCAATTGGACCTGAATCTCGGTCAGATATGATGGTTGGGACAACTTTCCAGGAATTATGTTGTTTGTCCTTTGATGGCCCGGTAACATGATGTCATGCCTAGCACCCCCCTGGCTGGAGGACCTATCATTATGATTTCTTTTGCAAGGATAACCATTCCTCCTGGAGGAAGTGGTAGGACTTATTTTATAAGTTACTCCTGATGGATCATGGGTGTATCCGAAGTCGGGCCCTTGATTGAAACACCATATCATTGCTACCTGAAGCATGTCTGTGGTACTCCGTTCATCACCAAGAACATTTGAAGCACAATGCTAAATTCTCTTTATCAATTATCCAAACACCGTTGTATGGGTAATATCATGAGATTCCTCCCCCCTTACCTAAAGGGTTTTCTACATTATATCCTGTCATGGATATCATGCTCTTCTTGTCCTTGGGAAGGATATACCCCTGAAATAGGTGTATAAACACATTTTCCATTCCATTGTTCTATTTAATCTGATGATCACCTTTTACTTTACTTTGTTGTGTTTGACATTCTTGTGATCTATATAATCTAAGCAGTAAAGATTCACT
>NW_025263877.1:0-1579 GCF_018294505.1 Triticum aestivum
TATCTCTCTCTAAGTATATCTCGCTCCCTGCTATGTGTCTCTAGCTATGATTCTCCATGTGGAATCTCTTTCTCTCACACAAACACAAAACTTTGTCTCCCGGGGTCTCATTTCTCTCAACTATTCCCATGTGTGCCACTCGCACACCCCTCATACAGAGATGTCTTTCGCTCCTTAGATATGAGAACCTATGACTCTTCCTCTTCAACATCTCTTTCTCACACACAAACACAAACTCTGTCTCCCAGGGTCTCATATTTCTCCATTGTTCTCTTGTATGTCGCTCAAACACACCCTCTCTCCCTAGAGATATCTTGCGTTCCCTCATATGTCTCTCTAGCTATCACTCTCGTTGTGAAATATCTTTCTCTCTCACAGACACACAACTCCGTCTCTCTGGATCTCATTTCTCTCTGATATTTGTTTGTATGTGACTCACATGCACCCTCTCTCTATCTCTCTCACACCCACACACATAACCCAGCCTTCTGATCCACTCGACTCCTATCTCTAGCGCACACTAGCTTGCATCTTTATCTTTCTATTTATCTGTTTCTCCATCAACCTTCTTTCTCGCCCTCACTCTTGATTCCTATCACGCACACTACATATGTTTCTCTCTACATGCATGCAGTCAAGTGCCCTCTCACACACATATATAACTTCACCCTTTGAACCACCCGACGGTCATCTCTGACACCCAAACTAACGGATGTCTCTCTAGCTAGCATCTCCATCTCTGTATCTATCTGTAGTTTCTCTGTCAACATTTATTTCTCGCACGGAGTCTTGCTTCCTATCACCCACACTATATATGTCTATCCATACATATGCATTTATAGGTTGATCTCTTTTGCACAATCGTTGCGCCTCACCCCCTCTGCTCGCCATAGAAGCATGCTCCAGCCCACGCCACTATCTCTTAAAGACAAAAACACATGCTCAATTGTTGGGCCTTCTTCCCTGCATTCTCACATGCATGCATATTGTCATACCGACCTGTCTCTCCCATGTCATTGATCTTAGGACTTATTTCTTCTTTCTTTTATCTCGATCATGCGCGTGCGCACAAACACACATCCCACGTATACATGTATACCTCTCACACATTCACGTTCAAGGAATCTATGTCTCCATACGTAGTTAATTACCCTCAATCCTAATGCCACATCAAATCGTTCTCCCCTATATCCCCGAAACCAATAAGACCATCCCTTTGTTTAATTCCCGCATACATGCACCATCGATATATAGTAGTCTTACGTGGTGTCTCTCGAACAAACACGTTCTCTTGATGTCGACTCCTCTCACGCGCACGCACCTTCTCTTCCCTCCTATGGGCATTTTCTCTCTCGCACCCCATCGTTGGTGGCCTCTACCATAAACATCACCTCTCTATGATGAAGCCATGCACACTTAAATTACATCCGCCACAGAGGACCCCGGGACACACACACACATACACACACACACACGCACGCACACACACACACACGCACGCACGCACACACGCACCACCCACCCACCCCCACACACTAAGACTCCATCTCTCTCTCTCTCTCTCACACACACAAACACA
>NW_025263878.1:0-1579 GCF_018294505.1 Triticum aestivum
ACCAAAAGAGGGAATAACGCTATCTTCGTAGTCGTTGATCGTCTTTCCAAAGTGGCTCACTTCCTTCCTGTTCGAGAGAGTATCACTGCTAGTCAGCTTGCTGACTTATATATTTCTCGAATAGTGTCACTTCATGGTGTTCCACTAGAGATCAATTCAGACCGTGGCAGCCTTTTCACTTCTCATTTCTGGGAGAGTTTCCAAACTGCCATGGGAACCCATCTTTCCTTCAGTACCGCTTTCCACCCTCAGTCGAGTGGTCAGGTAGAACGGGTCAATCAAATTCTCGAAGACATGCTCAGAGCTTGCGTTATCTCATTCGGTATGGATTGGGAGAAATGTCTTCCTTTTGCCGAGTTTGCTTATAACAATAGCTACCAATCCAGCCTCAAGAAAGCTCCTTTTGAGGTTCTCTATGGACGAAGATGTCGAACACCTTTGAACTGGTCAGAAACCGGTGAAAGACAATTCTTTGGACCGGATATGATCCAGGAGGCAGAAGAGCAAGTTCGCATCATTCGTGAGAATTTGAAAACAGCCCAGTCTCGTCAGAAAAGTCAGTACGATCGTCATCATAAGGATATGAGTTATGAAATTGGCGACCAAGCTTACCTTCGGGTTACTCCTTTAAAGGGTACCCATCGTTTCGGTATCAAGGGCAAGTTGGCTCCTCGTTACATTGGTCCCTTTCGCATTCTCGCTAAACGAGGAGAGGTTGCCTACCAATTGGAACTACCCCCACATCTTTCTCGAGTTCATGATGTCTTCCACGTCTCTCAACTCAGGCATTGCTTCTCGGATCCCATCCGCGGAGTGGACCACGAAACGCTTGATCTCCAAGATAACCTCACATACCAAGAGTACCCGGTTCGCATTCTTGATCAAGCGGAGCGTGTTACTCGACGTCAGAACGTCAAGTTTCTCAAAGTTCAGTGGTCTCATCATTCCGAGAGCGAAGCTACCTGGGAGCGAGAAGATCGTCTTCGACTGGAGTACCCCGCTTTCTTTCCGTCGACCCCTGAATCTCGGGACGAGATTCTGTCAAGTGGGGGCGAGTTGTCACATCCCTAGTCTGGTATGACTTAGACTAGCTAGCTATTTGTGCATCATATTTAAATTTCATTTAAATTTGAAATGAGGATTGGTGGAACCCTCAGAATCATTTTTTGAAAATGACCCAAATAAAAATTTCTCCAAAAGGGTCCAAGAAAATGCTCATGTTGCCCTCTGAAAATATTGGACAGAGATAAAAATCAAAACAATATTTTTAGGAGCTCATGGACATTTATTTTGGCCATTTGGATTAATTCGGTAAATATTTGCATTGGAAATATATTTCTATATATATGAAATATGGTCCAAAAATTATGTCATTTATAAAGGAGCTCTGGAATAATACCATTAGCCCCTACAAAAATTGGCATAATAAAATTAAATGATTTAATATATTTATTAAATCAAACAAATGTCAGAAAATTAGAAAACAAAAATAAAAGAAGGAGGGGCTTACCTGGGCCTCCCCTCCCCTGCGCAGCCCAGCAGCAGCAGGCCGGCCCAGCCAGGAGGCGGCCCAGCCCGC
>NW_025263879.1:0-1579 GCF_018294505.1 Triticum aestivum
GTGATTTCTAGTGCAAACTATTCAATAATCTATTTATGTTATCCAGAACAAAAATACTTCACACACTTTTGTGTTTTGTCTAATTGCAGGTGTATGGGACATTTGTACAATCCACATATGAAGATAAGGAAGAAAGAGATGTTTATTTGCTGTCCAAAAAGTTCTCTCACGTCACTTTTGGCCCAAGAGAAGATAGAGTCCAAGTCTCTCACGTTCTGGATTCAGATTCGGACTGCACAGACATACCTGACTCAAAACGCACACAAGTTTTTCATACAGACTCCGAATTGAGTGATTCTTTTTTTGTTGGAAACTAGATTTCGTGCACTTTCCGACCCAATTGGAATCACCTTCAAATTCGTCCGGAGCGTTGAGTTGTGGACGAAACAATCTGATGCTGCAGCAGAATCCGAGTCAAACTACAAGTCCAAAGGTGTTACATCACCTCCACTTGGGCCCATTGGCCTTGTACGACCTAGATTTAGTTTTAGGCTGCCTTGGGACGTCCTCCCACCTCCTTGGCCGCTACCCCTTGCTCCTATATAAGTAGATCCATCTAGTAGCTTTTCCTGGGGATTTGTTTAGTTAAAAGTTAGCCATTGCAACTTCGTGTACTTCGTTTGTGTCCAACGACCAGACCAAGACCGCTTCCGGATCCCCACCTTTATCAATACTTCATCTATATTCGCAATATTCAGATTGCTTTATCATATTCTTGCTTGTTCTTCGATTGCTTGCAGGAATAGACCTTCGTGGTCAGGTTGATTGTGCTTCGGCGTGGTCAATAACCTCTCGGAGTTGGTTTAGCGATTGCTAAGGCGCAACGTCGTGCACGTTTGTAGTCGGATCGTCAAAGTCATCTTCACCAAATCGATAGTTATCATGTCATCGAAAGATCGGGACACCCCGCCTCTATTAGGGAGGAGAGAGAAGGAGTGGCGCGCTGACGTGGCAGGCGGGGATTGGTCTGGCGCGGCGCGCGGACATGTCCGACGAGAGGGTGGACATGTCCATCGGCGGGAGGAGGAAGAAGCTAGGGTTTCGGGGGAAGATGCGAAAACGAAAATGAAGGGTCTATTTATAGAGGTAGAGGGAGCTAGGAGAGTCCAAATGAGGTGCGGTTTTCAGCCACGCGATCGTGATCGAACGACCGAGAAGATGGAGGAGGTTTAGGTGGGTTTTGGGCCAAAATGGAGGGGTGTTGGGCTGCAACACACACGAGGCCTTTTCGGTCCCTCGGTTAACCGTTGGAGCATCAAACGAAGTCCAAATGGTACGAAACTTGATAGGCGGTCTACCGGTAGTAAACCAAGGCCGCATGACAAGCCTCGGTCCAATTCGGAAATGTTTAACCCCCACACACGAAAGGAAGGTAGAAATGACCACCGGAGGAGAACGAAGCGCCGGAATGCAAAACGGACAACTGGGAAAATGCTCGGATGCATGATTCGAGCACGTATGCAAATGAAATGCACATGATGACATGATATGCAATGCATGACACGCAAGCAATGACAAGGCAACAACAGGGAATAACTGGACGACACCTGGCACATCGGTCTCGGGGCGTTACACATGC
>NW_025263880.1:0-1579 GCF_018294505.1 Triticum aestivum
AAATAGTGGTCTTTCCAAAAATCAAAAACCTTTGCAAAATGACCTCACTAAAGACTTCTCTGCCTAGGACAAAACCCAAATTATGTTGATCTAGCTATTCCTCTCTCTCACACAAACACACATTATTATCTCTAACCCTTCTCTGCCTAGGACAGAACCCAATTAAATAGCAAAGGAACTCCATTTCTATAACCCTTCTGACCTAATGCTCTAAAATAAAATTTTCCTCTAACCTAGCTTGTTAATCCAACGAACCTAATTAACCTACCTATTTAACCTAGTTAGTTAATCTAGTTTACCTAGATAATTAACCTAATTAAACTAGTTAACCTGACTAGTTCTCTGTCAAAGCCCTAACTAAATTTTTGCACTAACCTAGATAATTAACCTAATTAAACTAGTTAACCTAACTACTTCTCAGTCAAAGCCCTAACTAGTTAACCTAGATAATTAACCTAATTAAACTAGCTAACCTATGCATGAGAGAGAGAGGAGGGGTGGGGGCTTACAGAGGATGGCTCCGGTGGTGGCGAGGGAGGCAGTGGTGGCGAGGGAGGCAGGGGCGTCTCCGGTGACAGCGAGGGAGGCAGTTGTGGCGACGGCGGCTCCGGTGGTGCTGATGAGGCCGCGCGGCTCCGTGGCGTTGGGGGCGGCTCCGGTGGCGTCGACGGCGCACGGCTCTGGTGGCGTCAACGTCGGCAAGAGATGGCAGCGAAGTGGGGCGACGGCTAATCGGGGAGACGGCGGCGGGGTGGGTCGAGGGATATGGGGAAGAAGTGGTGGCAGGGGGGAAACGGTTTTTTCGTTAAGTCAAACTTAGCGGTAGCGCGTTTCGTAAAACACGCTATAGCTAAGATAGCTATAGCGGTTTTTACAAAACGCGTTGCTGCTATAGCTATGTAATTTTCTTCCATTTTTAATTTCCTTTTCTGTTTTTATAGCAGGAGTCTAGGACACGCGCTGCAGCTATGTTAGCTATAGCGCCTCTTACAAACACACGCTACTGCTATGCCTTCCTCTGTTTTTCCGCTTTTTCATTTATTTTGCTTTCCATTTTATTTTTTCCTTTCTCCTTTTTCTATTTCTTTCATTTTCATTTACTTTTATATTTGTTTTTCATCTTATTTTATTTCCATTAGTAGTAGCGCTCTTCGTAGGAAATGTGCTACTACTTATGCCCTAGCGGTAGCGCGCTTCTTCCAACTCTGCTACTGCTATGCGTAGCCTATCATTCTACTAATGGGAATATTAGTAGTAGCGCTTTTGCCGCTACACGCGCTACTGCTAATATTGTATCTGTAGCACGGTTTTTTCTCAATTGTTACTGCTATCTAGCACTAGCGCCCTTTTTTGACCCGCGCTGTTGCTAAATTTCTGCGTATAAGGTTTTCCCTAATAGTGTTAAGCTTTCTCCTCTCGAAGCTCCTTGTCCAAGCTCCATTTTCTTCAAGATATTTCTACATTTGGCGGTCCGTCCTGTCCCGTCCCCGTCCTCACCGCCGTTGATCGCCCGCGCCGATCTCGTCGCCGGCACCACCGTGGTGAGCCTCTTGTTCTTATCTTATTTCTAAACGAAAAA
>NW_025263881.1:0-1579 GCF_018294505.1 Triticum aestivum
CCCGGCAGAATAGCTCCACCAGAGCCCTAGATTGATTCCGCCAATGTTCCGCCTCGTGGCAGCGGAGTTTCGTCCCGTAAGCTTGCCCACGATTTTTTCCAGGGTAAAAGTGATGATATAGCAGAAGATGGACGCCGGAGGCCCACCAGGGGGCCCAGGAGATAGGGGGCGCGCCCTGTAGGGGGGGGGGGGCGCCCCCTGTCTCCTGGACTGGTTGTGGGCCCCCTGGCCTATTTCTTTTGCTCATAATTTCTTATAAATTCCAAAAAGTTGTTCCGTGGAGTTTCAGGACTTTTGGAGATGTGCAGAATAGGTTTCCAACTTTTGCTCCTTTTCCAGCCAGAATTCCAGCTGCCGGCATCCCCCCTCTTCATGGTAAACCTTGTAAAATAAGGGAGAATAGGCATAAGTATTGAGATATAATGTGTAATAACAGCCCATAATGCAATAAATATTTATATAAAAGCATGATGCAAAATGGACGTATTAGTAGGCAAGCTTTTGGGTTTTCTAGTTTCAGAACGGGGTATTGAAGCTAACCCGGAGAAAATAAAGGCTATCACCTTTCTGGCTAAACTGGCGTGTATCAATGATGTTTGCGGGTCGTATTGCGGCCTTAAGCCGGTTCACAAGCCGGTTGGGTGAGAAAGCTATTCCTCTTTACCAGATGATGAAGAAGACAGATCACTTCATTTGGAGTGATGCTACTGAACAGGCGTTTGAGGTTTTGAAGAAACAGTTGGCTGAGCCGCTGGTTCTGGCTGCTCCCGTCGATAAAGAGCCTTTGTTGTTATATGTGGCTGCCAATAGCCGAGCTGTCAGTGTAGCCATTGTGGTGGAAAGAAAGGAATCAGGCAAGGAGCATCCGGTTCAGCAGCCGGTTTACTACATGAGTGAAGTGCTTATTGAGTCCAAGCAAAGGTATCGACATTGGCAGAAGCTGGTATATGGGATGTTCATATCTAGACGAAAGCTCAAACAGTATTTTCTAGGTCATCCCATCATTGTGGTTAGTTCTGCTCCCTTAGGGGATATTATTCAGAACAGAGAGGCCACGGGTCGGGTAGCCAAGTGGGCCATTGAGCTTGGACCCATGGTCTGAAGTATGTGCCTCGCACAACCATCAAGTCTCAAGCACTTGTGGATTTTACCAATGATTGGACAGAGTTGCAGATGCCTGAGGAGAAGCTGGATAGCACATATTCGACTATTCACTTTGATGGATCCAGGGAATTGGAGGGCTCAGGGGCTGGAGATGTCTTGACATCCCCACGAGGTGATAAATTTTCCTATGTTCTCCGGTTGATGTTCCCTTGTACTTGAAAGTGCTAGTTATTGACTAGAGGGGGGTGAATAGGCGACTTTTATGAAAGTCTTCAAAACATGGAAGTTTCAAAGACAAACGATAGAAATGAACCTATTAACATGCAGCGGAAGGTAGACTACACTAGGCAAGCCATAGTCAAGTATACAATGAAGTGAAATCATGAAGACTAATGGCAGCTAGGCAGTATGGATCAGGATGGAAGATAGTATGAAGCCAAACAACAATAGTCGTCACACAGTGAAGTCAAACAGG
>NW_025263882.1:0-1579 GCF_018294505.1 Triticum aestivum
AGTACTGAATGAAATAATAGAGCTTCTGGGCCATATAATGAACACCAGACATAGAAAAACAAGCTATCTCTGTCGGCAAATTGACTGATAATAGTATAGCATGAAATATAAATTCTTTATTATGGATAATGGAAATATATAACACAATATTATTGCCTCTAGGGCATGTTACCAATAGGATGTACATATGAATGGAAATGGTTGGGCCTATATAATTGTCTCCGATGCCTCGCCCGATCGCACAGGAGATCATTTTTCCTCGCGTGTGTGACCGTAGGACCTATCCCCGATGGTTTCTGGGTTAAGTTTGAGGGACCCCCCTATTGCACACACACTAGCAAGGCGGCGGTTTAAAACTCCGTCGCGGACAGGTGGTTAAAACAGTCTGTATAGGATGTCTTTGCACTAGTGTGATGTCATGTGACCATAGACTAGATGACACTTCACCATTCTTGGGCCTAAGGGAGGGCATTATGGAGTATTAATTATATGATGGATTTCTTGAGTGATAGAAGCTTATGATGTCTATTATGCAACCTTCTTCTTGTAGATGTTGTTGGGCCTCCAAGTGCAGAGGTTTGTAGGACAGTAGCAAATTTCCCTCAAGTGGATGACCTAAGATTTATCAATCCGTGGGAGGCGTAGGATGAAGATGGTCTCTCTCGAACAACCCTGCAACCAAATAACAAAGAGTCTCTTGTGTCCCCAACACACCCAATACAATTGTAAATTGTATAGGTGCACTAGTTCAGCGAAGAGTGTTGGAAATATGCCCTAGAGGCAATAATAAAAGTATTATTATTATATTTCCTTGTTCATGATAATTGTCTTTTATTCATGCTATAACTGTATTATCCGAAAATCGTAATACACGTGTGAATACATAGACCACAATATGTCCCTAGTGAGCCTCTAGTTGACTAGCTCGTTGTGATCAACAGATAGTCATGGTTTCCTGGCTATGGACATTGGATGTCGTTGATAATGGGATCACATCATTAGGAGAATGATGTGATGGACAAGACCCAATCCTAAGACTAGCATAAAAGATCGTGTAGTTCATTTGCTAGAGCTTTGCCAATGTTAAGTATCTCTTCCTTCGACCATGAGAGCGTGTAACTCCTGGATACCGTAGGAGTGCTTTGGGTGTATCAAACGTCACAACGTAACTGGGTGACTATAAAGGTGCACTACAGGTATCTCCGAAAGTATCTATTGTTTTATGCGGATCGAGACTGGGATTTGTCACTCCGTGTAAACGGAGAGGTATCTCTGGGCCCACTCGGTAGGACATCATCATATGCGCAATGTGACCAAGGAGTTGATCACGGGATGATGTGTTACGAAACGAGTAAAGTGACTTGCCGGTAACGAGATTGAACAAGGTATTGGATACCGACGATCGAATCTCGGGCAAGTAACATACCGATAGACAAAGGGAATTGAATACGGGATTGATTAAGTCCTTGACATCGTGGTTCATCCGATGAGATCATCGTGGAACATGTGGGAGCCATCATGGGTATCCAGATCTCGCTGTTGGTTATTGACCGGAGAACGTCTCGGTCATGTCTACATG
>NW_025263883.1:0-1579 GCF_018294505.1 Triticum aestivum
GTGAGGCAACTCAGAAGGCTACAGGAAGAGATCGTGGTGATACTATGCGAGCTTGAGATGTACTTCCCGCCCGCATTCTTCGACGTTATGGTGCATCTGCTGGTCCATATAGTGGAGGATATCATCCAACTCGGGCCGACGTTCCTGCACAGCATGATGCCGTTCGAAAGGATGAATGGTGTCATCAAAGGATACGTTCGCAACATGTAACGTCCAGAAGGAAGCATAGCCAGGGGCTTTCTGACCGAAGAGTGCATCTCCTACTGCACGAATTATCTAGGCATCGAGAACCCCGTTGGTCTGCCCGTCAACAGGCACCTCGGCAGGCTCGCTGGATGGGGTCACCATGAGGGTCGCCGCGAAATGCATGTCGACTTCGAGGGTCGACTCGCCGACTTTGAAAGAGCAAACCTAGTCGCGCTACAACACATAGACGTGGTCGATCCTTGGGTGGTAGAGCACGAAACCTTTATTAAGAAGACGTACAATGACCGAGGCCAACAAAGGACGGACGGAGATATACTCAAAGAGCACAACTCATGTTTCATGCGTTGGTTCAAGCAGAAGCTTCTGTCGTACCCTTTACATGAGGATTCTTCCGCGGAAGAACAACTCATATTCGCCTTGTCACAGGGCGCCGAGCACAACCTGATGACCTATGAGGCGTACGATATCAACGGCTACACATTCTACACCGAGGCCAAGGACATGAAGAGCGATGGTTATCAGAACTCCGGGGTAACGATGGAATCCTACACCGGTAACGACAAGGACAGATACTACGGAAGGATCGAGGAGATCTGGGAGCTGAGCTACGCTGGAGAGAAGGTCCCGATGTTCCGTGTCAGATGGGCCAAGAACGTCATAAAAGAAGACCGGTATTTCACCAGCATGGTTATACCCGAAGCCAAATCCAAGACCGCGGGCGCAAACGTCACCGCGAAAAATGAGCCATGGGTACTGGCTTCCCAAGTGGACCAATGCTTCTTCATTACCGACCCGCCAAAGCCCAGTCGTGTTGTCGTGAGGAGAGGCAAAAGGAAGATCATCGGAATGGATGGAGTAGCCAATGAGCAAGACTTCGACAAGTACGTCGACCCGAGGATCGAACATGACGACGATGATGAAGTAGCAGCATACACCACAAGAAGAAGCATGACCACCCTACCTAAAGGACGTCCGTTCCACAGAAGAACTCCATTTGCGAAAAAGAAGGGCAAGAAGATTGTGAACAGATAGCTAGCTAAGATCGATTGTATTTAAATCGTAGCCTTCATTTCTAGATTGTATTTCATGGGCACTTTTTGAACTATCATGAATATTTTTAAATTTCATGGACACTCGATCTCGATCCCCCTCCAGATCCGGTCCCCCTCGCCGCCGAGCACCCCCCCAGTCCACCGGCCGCCGCCGCCGACCCCCGCACCCTCGATTCCCCTACTCAACCGCCGCCGCCGACCCCCCGCACCCCGCGCACCGTCTTATAAAAAAAATAAGTATCAAACAGCTTTTTAAATGCTACTGTCTTATAAAAAAATATTACTGTTATTATTTAAACAAGTTTGAACATATTTAAACA
>NW_025263884.1:0-1579 GCF_018294505.1 Triticum aestivum
GGGACCCGATAGTCCAGAGTGTATCCGAATACCCGCTCAGTTATATAAGAACCGGGGTATGCGCGGAAACCAGGCGTAGGGGTCATTAGTGCTTGAACAGAGAAGTACCCAACTAGTTATGTTATATTACATGGGTAGTAAGAAACATCTTCCAGGGAGAATAGTTCCGTTAAGGGTTCCTTTCCCTGGGTATGAATGCCCTAAAGTGCATGTCCGGACTACAGGAGGAAACGCAGGCAAAAACATCTGGGGGCACATATGGAAAATAAATAAAAATCATCTTTTGTTCACCGACCGAATATTCCCTTAAGAACGCTAGCTTTCGGCTTCACCCAGTCTGAGGTACACATCCGGCTGACCCGGCAGTAACAATCGCAGAGGTGCTCCCCTATGCCCTAGCCAAATTAACAGGAATGTAGGGCACAAATACAAGACCAGGCAACCCAGCTTGGCCAAAACTGAAGTCATATCGATGCATATAATGGCGAAGAAAAGGTACATGCGGAAGAATAACACATGTGCGGGGCATGAAGCACAGATAAATAATTAAGCTTCTGTGTAAGAAGCCCCCAGGTATAATGAGCGCGGTTAGCGCGTCAATAGTGTGCAAGCAAGGCACAAGTTGGCCCTTGAAGGCCTTGAGAAAGAATAAAAGAAAGAAAGAGAAAAAAGACAGATAATGTAAATGTGAAAAATGGACAGAGGAAGGAGACGAACATAGAGTCCGGCACTAGGTGTAGAATCTTCGGAGCCTGGCTGCGTTCCATGGGTTCGGCTCAAGTCGATTATTCGATGCATCCCACAGACGGTACACTCCACCGGTCAGAACTTGGTCAATAATGAAGGGACCTTCCCATTTGGGCTCGAGCTTGGTCTTTTTCTTCTCCGGCAGGCGTAGAACTAGCTCGCCAATGTTATAAGTTTTGGTCCATACTTCTCTGCTTTGGTATCTTCGAGCCTATTGCTGATAGAATGCGGAACAGGCTTTTGCCACGTCGCGCTCCTCCTCCAGGGTGTCTAGACTGTCCTGCCGATCGAGCTCGGCTTCTCTTTCTTCGTACATGCACACTCGAGGTGAGTCATGAATTATGTCGTAGGGCAGAACCGCCTCTGTGCCGTAAACCATAAAGAAGGGCGTGTATCCGATAGTACGATTCGGCGTGGTCCACAGCCCCAGAGTACGGAGTCGAGCTCCTCTACCTAGTGCGTGTTAGACTCCTTTAAGGACCGCACTAATCTGGGTTTGATGCCGCTCATGATAAGACCATTTGCTCGCTCAACTTGGCTGTTGGTTTGTGGGTGATAGACAGAAGCATAATCGAGCTTGATGCCCATGTTGCTGCACCAGAGTTTTACCTCGTCGGCCATAAAGTTCGTGTCGTTGTCAGTGATGATGCTGTGGGGGACGCCATAACGGTGTACAACCTCGGATATGAAGTCTATCAACTGTCCGGATTCGGCTGTTTTAATAGGTTTGGCTTCTATCCATTTGGTGAATTTATCCACCATGACCAGTAAGTATTTTTTTCTTATGGGTTCCCCCTTTAAGGGGTCCAACCAGGTCAAGCCCCCAGACCGC
>NW_025263885.1:0-1579 GCF_018294505.1 Triticum aestivum
TGTTCACCACACCACTCTCATTACCGACATAATCATTTCACTCTAGCCCATCACCCAGATGAACCAGACCTGACACGACTCTAAGCATAGCAGGCATAGCAAGGTAGGAACAACACATACATATGGCTCAAACAACTCCTACACATGCTAGTGGGTTTCATCTAGTTACTGTGGCAATGACAGGTCATGCAGAGGAAATGGGTTCAACTACCGTAGCACACAGCAGTTTGAATCGCGTTGTCTTAATGCAGTAAAAGAGAGCAGGAGCGAGAACATGGGATTGTATCGATATGATCAAATGGTTGGTTGCTTGCCTGATGGTTCGATGCACTGATACGGTTCTTCGTTAGGGTAATCACGGTACTCCTCGGGGACAGAACCTGCCGCAGAGAGCACCGATACACAAACATCACCAAACAATGTGCAACAATATGATGCATGCATGAAACATGGCAATATGATTGTATTGGGCTAATGCAACTAAAACCAGAAGGGTTTGAACAAATTTGAATCAAGGATTCAAATTTCAAATTCAAATATGGCCTTTTAAAGTGCTTTTCCTTGTTCTGCTTAAAACATCAATTTAACTTGTTTGATCATGCATGAAAATAGTACAGATGGATAGATTGGATTTTTCTGATCATTTTTCATATATAATTTGTCCAATTTGGAGTTACAGAATAAAAGTTATGAATTTTTGAAGTTTAAATAATATTCTGGAATTTCCTGATTTAAATTAAATCCAGAAAATCAATTACTGCGTCAGCCTGACGTCAGTGTGACGTCAACAGGTCAACGGAACTGGTCCAGGTCAAACCTGACAGTGGGTCCCGCATGTCAGGGTGATTATTTTAATTAAAACTTAATTAAAACTAATCCTGTTTAATTAACAGGGCTGGGCCCCACCTGTCATTGACTCAGGGGAGTCAACCAGGGCCCACCCGTGGTCAAAATTAATGTCGGCTGCACCGGCGTTTAGCCGCCGGCGAGCCCGACGCGGCGGCGGAAGTGGTTTTGGTCATTTCGGCCACCAAACGGACCGCGGAGACCACCGGAGTGGAGCTGAGGCCAACCCGCAGCTCTTGGCGGAGCCCGTTGGGGTCGGGGTGGCCGGAGTCGACGGCGGCGAGCTCGGCTGCGGCCGCCGGGGTCCGGTCGTGCACGGGAACGGTGCTGGAGCTCGAAGTCGAGCAAAGCGAGGCGCTAGGGATGCTCTACGGGGTCTTGCGAACTCGTTGGACTCGCCGGGGTGACCAAATGGTCACCGGAGCTGCGTCGACGGCGAGCTCGGCGACGGCGGAGGTTCGGCCGTGGTGGGGAGGTGGCTACGGTGAGGGAACGAGGGGAAGGAGAGGGGGAAACGGTGGCGTAGCTCACCGCGGTTGCAGTGGGCGTCGAAGCGGGCTCGGGGACGCGCTGGAGACGGCGAATCGACGGCGACGGTGGTCGGAGCCCGAAGAGGGGAACGGCGACGTGGCGGCGATGCAGGGCTTCCGGGGAGCTGTGGAGCGGTGGGGAGGAAGAGGGAGTCGAGGCGGAGCTCCTGAGCTAGTCGGGGGAGCGAGGGGTGGTCGGAGAC
>NW_025263886.1:0-1579 GCF_018294505.1 Triticum aestivum
AGTAGAATCACTTAGTCTTAGGCTTAGGTCCAGACATGGGCTTCTTCACTTGAGCAGCAACTTGCTTGCTGTTCTTCTTGAAGTACCCCTTCTTCCCTTTGCCCTTTTTCTTGAAACTAGTGATCTTGTCCACCATCAACACTTTGATGTTTTTCTTTGATTTCTACCTTCGCCGATTTTTTCATCGCGAAGAGCTTGGGAATTGTTTTCGTCATCCCTTGCATACTATAGTTCATCACGAAGTTCTAGTAACTTAGTGATGGTGACTAGAGAATTCTGTCAATCACTATCTTATCTGGAAGATTAACTCCCACTTGATTCAAGCAATTGAAGTACCCAGACAATCTGAGCACATGCTCACTAGTTGAGCGATTCTCCTCCATATTAACTTCCACTTCAAAGATGTGTTCTTACTATGTCAGTTACCATCACGGAAAATACTTTCATGCATATTAAGAAATGTACATGGGTTGCAGGAAAATCCTTCATCCAGATTAAAAAATGTTCATAAGTTGCAACATAATTGTTTGCATATATTAAAAAATGTTCAAGTGTATGACACTAGTCAACGACTTTTTCTTAGAAAGAGGAAGAGATGCTCGACCTCAACATCGAGTGATGCAAGCATCAATATATTACCAATTAATAATAAGCAGAAGATCTTGCAAAAAGACAACTTTTTAGAAAGAAAAAAGAGAAAATTACAGTGAACGTCAGCTAATTTGCATATCCGTTAATGTAACATTTTTATTTCAAGTTTTACAAATCATGGTCAGGTCAGAAGATATTATGACATGATACGTGTGGCCAAATTGCAACAAAAATTCAGTGCGAACTATACGGGTTTGTAATGTACAATCGTTGAGAATGCAACTTTTTCTTAATTGCCTCCAAAAACATTGATCATAGGCCTAATTGGCAATGTTTGTTCTCCTTAGTTCTCAGCTAAAGCTATAGAATCCTTGATATGCTAAGGCAAAGGAAAACACGAAGCCTTCAGTTGCTTTGGTATAGGTAATTCAGTGTTGCTAGTGTTTTTTTTTTGGTTTCTTTGGACGTAGGTCTTTCTTAATATACCATCATTTTGCAGTTTTTCTACTATGTCATTTTGCAGTCATTCAATTGTGCCATGCTAAATTAAAAGAATAAACAACAAAGATATATGCATTGCATCTTGATCCTTCCAAAAAAACTATGACATGAAATCAATGAAAACTACTAGTAATGACGCAACAACTTCCGATGATGAATGCTAGTCACAGACCATGAAGTAGCGTGTGACCCAACAACTATGTCTCTATATATACACCGACATCTCTTTAGCCAAGTAGTAGCATGGATCTCTACTAGCAGAAACACTTCCCCACCACATAATTTAATTAGTAGAAACCATCAGGAACCATCAGGAACCATCAGACCAGGGTGGTTAGCCATCTGAACCTCTATGTGAGTGTCGATGGTAGATCGTCTCAGAGATACGAGGAGGTGTAGATGGTGATGTTGTGTAAAACTAAACCATGCTCAACGAGCAAAGGGCATTCGAGTTGCATGGGAAGCGAAGGCCAAATCTAACAGGATA
>NW_025263887.1:0-1579 GCF_018294505.1 Triticum aestivum
TGCAGGGGTGCACCACATAGCCCAACACGCTCGATCCCATTTGGCCGGACACACTTTCCTGGGTCATGCCCGGCCTCGGAAGATCAACACGTCGCAGCCCCACCTAGGCAAAACAGAGAGGCCAGCACGCCGGTCTAAACCTAAGCGCGCAGGGGTCTGGGCCCATCGCCCTGAGCACACCTGCACGTTGCGAGGGCGGCCGAAAGCAGACCTAGCCTAGTGGCGTTCCAGTCCAATTCGGCGCGCGCCGCTCCGTCGCTGACGTCTGAAGTGCTTCGGCTGATACCACGACGTCGGGATACCCATAACTACTCCCACGTAGATGGTTAGTGCGTATAGGCTCGTAGCCAGACTCAGATCAAATACCAAGATCTCGTTAAGCGTGTTAAGTATCCGCGAACGCCGAACAGGGCCAGGCCCACCTGTCTCCTAGGTGGTCTCAACCTGCCCTGCCGCTCCGCCACAAAGTAACCGTTGGGGACCGTCGGGAACCCAGGCCCACCTCTACCGGGATGGAACCACCTGCCCCTTCAGCCCCCAACTCCGAACAGTATCACAGGTAATGTAACAGTGTAAAGTATATAGTATATGCCCGTGATCACCTCCCGAAGTGATCACAGCCCAGTAGTATAGCATGGCAGACGGACAAGAGTGTAGGGCCACTGATGGAACACTAGCATCCTATACTAAGCATTTTGGATTGCGGGTAAGGTATCAATGACTGTAGCAGCAAAGACAGGCCATGCATCAGAATAGGATTAACGAAAAGCAGTAACATGCTACACTACTCTAATGCAAGCAGTATAGAATAGAATAGGCGATATCTGGTGATCAAAGGGGGGGCTTGCCTGGTTGCTTAGACAAGAAGGGGTCGTCGGTGACGTAGTCGTACTCGGTGGCATCAGCGTCGGTCTCGTAGTCTACCGGAGAGAAGAGGGGGAAGAAATAGTGAAAACAGCGCAAACAAAGCATCACAAAATATAACAAGGCATACGCGGTGTTCGGTGTGCCCTAACGAGGTAGTAGGTGATACCGGTGAAGGGGGAAAACATCCGGGAAAGTATTCCCGGTGTTTCGTGTTTTCGGGCAGAGGAGCCGGAGGGGGAAAGTTGCGGGTTCGATAGGTTAGAGGGGTGTGGCGGACGAACGGACTGCGTATCCGGAATCGTCTCGTCGTTCTGAGCAACTTTCATGTTGAAAATATTTTAATCCGGATTACGGATTAAAAGATATGAATTTTAAAAGATTTTATTAATTTCAGGAATTTAATTAATTATTTAATTAATTTCGAAAATGCTTTTATGACATCAGCATGATGTCATGCTGACATCATCAGTCAACAGGGTTGACCGAGTCAACCCTGACATGTGGGTCCCACTGTCATTGACTAAGATTAACTAAAACAGATTAATTAGTTTAATTAGTGATTAGTTTAATCTAATCAGGATTAATTAACTTAATTAATTATTTAATTAATTAATTACTATTTTAATTATTTTAGTTATTATTCATTTATTTACTTATTTTATTATTTTTTTATATATATATTATTTTTAATTCCCTTTTTTCCCTTTTTTTT
>NW_025263888.1:0-1579 GCF_018294505.1 Triticum aestivum
CAACTCTAGTGTAAAATTATTTGTACTAGACTATAGAGCTAGTTCAACTCTAGTGTAAAATTATTTGTAATAGGCTATAGAGCTAGTTCAACTCTAGTGTAAAATTATTTGTACTAGGCTATAGAGCTAGTTCAGCTCTAGTGTAAAATTATTTGAACTAGCTTATAGAGCTAGTTCAACTCTAGTGTAAATTTATTTGAACTAGCTTATAGAGCTAGTTCAACTCTAGTGTAAAATTATTTGAACTAGCTTATAGAGCTAGTTAAACTCTCCTGTAAAATTATTTGTACAAGCTTATTGAGCTAGTTCAACTCAAGTGTAAAAGTATTTGAACTAGCTTATAGAGCTTGTTGAACACTAGTGTAAAATTATTTGAACCAGCTTACAGAGCTAGTTCAAATCTAGTGTAAAAGTATTTGTACTAGGCTATAGAGCTAGTCCAACTCTAGTGTAAAATTATTTGAACTAGCCTATAGAGCTAGTTCAATTCTACTGTAAATTATTTGTACTAGACTATCGAGCTAGTCAACTCTAGTGTAAAATTATTTGTACAAGCTTATAGAGCTAGTTCAACTCTAGTGTAAAATTATTTATACTAGGCTAGAGAGCTAGTTCAACTCTAGTGTAAAATTATTTCAACTAGCTTATAGAGCTAGTTGAACTCTAGTGTAAAATTATTTGTGCAAGCTTATAGAGCTAGTTCAACTCTAGTGTAAAATTATTTGAACTAGCTTATAGAGCTAGTTCTACTCTAGTGTAAAATTATTTGTACTAGACTATAGAGGTAGTTCAACTCTAGTGTAAAATTATTTATACAAGCTTATAGAGCTAGTTCAACTCTAGTGTAAAATTATTTGTACTAGGCTATAGAGCTAGTTCAACTCTAGTGTAACATTATTTGAACTAGCTTATAGAGCTAGTTCAACTCTAGTGTAAAATTATTTGAACTAGCTTATAGAGCTAGTTCAACTCTCCTGTAAAATTATTTGTACAAGCTTATTGAGCTAGTTCAACTCAAGTGTAAAAGTATTTGAACTAGCTTATAGAGCTTGTTCAACTCTAGTGTAAAATTATTTGAACCAGCTTACAGAGCTAGTTCAACTCTAGTGTAAAAGTATTTGTACTAGGCTACAGAGCTAGTTCAACTCTAGTGTAAAACTATTTGAACTAGCCTATAGAGCTAGTTCAATTCTACTGTAAATTATTTGTACTAGACTATCGAGCTAGTCAACTCTAGTGTAAAATTATTTGTACAAACTTATAGAGCTAGTTCAACTCTAGTGTAAAATTATTTATACTAGGCTATAGAGCTAGTTCAACTCTAGTGTAAAATTATTTCAACTAGCTTATAGAGCTAGTTGAACTCTAGTGTAAAATTATTTGAGCAAGATTATAGAGCTAGTTGAACTCTAGTGTAAAATTATTTGTGCAAGCTTATAGAGCTAGTTCAACTCCAGTGTAAAATTATTTGAACTAGACTATAGAGCTAGTTCAACTCTAGTGTAAAATTATTTGTACTAGACTATAGAGCTAGTTCAACTCCAGTGTAAAATTATTTGTACTAGGCTATAGAGCTAGT
>NW_025263889.1:0-1579 GCF_018294505.1 Triticum aestivum
GGCAAAAGATAAAGAAGAGATGAGTGTCATCCCCTATGCTTCAGCCATAGGATCCATTATGCATGCCATGCTGTGCACCAAACCTGATGTAAACCTTGTCGTAAGTTTGGTAGGAAGATACCAAAGTAATCCCGGCAAGGAACACTGGACAGCGGTCAAAAATATCCTGAAGTACCTGAAAAGGACTAAGGACATGTTTCTCGTTTATGGAGGTGACGAAGAGCTCGTCGTAAAGGGTTACGGCGACGCTAGCTTCGACACAGATCTGGATGACTCGAAGTCACAAACCGGATACGTGTTTATGTTGAATGGTGGAGCAGTGAGCTGGTGCAGCTGCAAGCAGAGCGTCGTGGCGGGATCTACATGTGAAGCGGAGTACATGGCCGCCTCGGAGGCAGCACATGAAGCAATTTGGGTGAAGGAGTTCATCACCGACCTAGGAGTCATACCCAATGCGTCGGGGCCGATCAAACTCTTTTGTGACAACACTGGAGCTATTGCACTTGCCAAGGAGCCCAGGTTTCACAAGAAGACCAGACACATCAAGCGTCGCTTCAACTCCATTCGTGGAAATGTTCAAGATGGAGATATAGAAATTTGCAAAGTGCACACGGATCTGAATGTCGCAGATCCGTTGACTAAACCTCTTCCGCGAGGAAAACATGATCAACACCAGAACTCTATGGGTGTGCGATTCATCACAATGTAACTAGATTATTGACTCTAGTGCAAGTGGGAGACTGTTGGAAATATGCCCTAGAGGCAATAATAAAAGGATTATTATTATATTTCCTTGTTCATGATAACTCTCTTTTATTCATACTATAACTGTATTATCCGGAAATCGTAATACACGTGTGAATACATAGACCATAATATGTCCCTAGTAAGCCTCTAGTTGACTAGCTCGTTGATCAACAGATAGTCATGGTTTCCTGACTATGGACATTGGATGTCGTTGATAATGGGATCACATCATTAGGAGAATGATGTGATGGACAAGACCCAATCCTAAGCATAGCACAAGATCGTGTAGTTCGTTTTGCTAGAGCTTTTTCCATGTCAAGTATCTTTTCCTTTGACCATGAGATCGTGTAACTCCCGGATACCGTAAGAGTGCTTTGGGTGTACCAAAGGTCACAACGTAACAGGGTGACTATAAAGGTGCACTACAGGTATCTCCGAAAGTGTCTGTTGGGTTGACACGGATCGAGACTGGGATTTGTCACTCCGTATGACGGAGAGGTATCACTGGGCCCACTCGGTAATGCATCATCATAATGAGCTCAATGTAATCAAAGTGTTTGATCACGGGATCATGCATTGCGGTACGAGTAAAGTGACTTGCCGGTAACGAGACTGAACGAGGTATTGGGATACCGACGATCGAGTCTCGGGCAAGTAACGTACCGATTGACAAAGGGAATTGCATACGGGGTTGTTTGAATCCTCGACATCGTGGTTCATCTGATGAAATCATCGAGGAGCATGTGGGAGCCAACATGGGTATCCAGATCCCACTGTTGGTTATTGACCGGAGAGTCGTCTCGGTCATGTCTGCATGTCTCCCGAACTCGTA
>NW_025263890.1:0-1579 GCF_018294505.1 Triticum aestivum
TTGAACTAGTTCTATAAGCTAGTTCAATTAATTTTACACTAGAGTTGAACTAGCTCTATAGCCTAGTACAAATAATTTTACACTAGAGTTGAACTATCTCTATAAGCTAGTTCAAATAATTTTACACTATAGTTAAACTAGCTCTATAGCCTAGTACAAATAATTTTACACTTGAGTTGAACTAGCTCTATGAGCGTGTACAAATAATTTTAGACTAGAGTTGAACTAGCTCTATAAGCTAGTTCAAATAATTTTACCCTAGAGTTGAACTAGCACTATAAGCTAGGTCAAATAATTCTACACTAGAGTTGAACTAGCTCTATAAGCTAGTTCAAATAATTTTACACTAGAGTTGAACTAGCTCTATAAGCTTGTACAAATAATTTTAGACTAGAGTTGAACTAGCACTATAAGCTAGGTCAAATAATTTTACACTAGAGTTGAACTAGCTCTATAAGCTAGTTCAAATAATTTTACACTAGAGTTGAACTAGCTCTATAGCCTAGTACAAATAATTTTACACTAGAGTTGAACTATCTCTATAAGCTGGTTCAAATACTCTTACACTTGGGTTGAACTAGCTCTATAGCCTAGTACAAGTAATTTTACACTAGAGGTGAACTAGCTCTATAAGCTTGTACTAATAATTTTACACTAGAGTTGAACTAGCTCTATAAGCTAGTTCAAATAATTTTACACTAGAGTTGACTAGCTCTATAGTCTAGTACACATAATTTTACACTAGAGTTGAACTAGCTCTATAAGCTTGTACAAATAATTTTAGACTAGAGTTGAACTAGCTCTATAAGCTAGTTCAAATAATTTTACACTAGAGTTGAACTAGCACTATAAGCTAGGTCAAATAATTTTACACTAGAGTTGAACTAGCTCTATAAGCTTGTACAAATAATTTTAGACTAGAGTTGAACTAGCTCTATAAGCTAGTTCAAATAATTTTACACTAGAGTTGAACTAGCACTATAAGCTAGGTCAAATACTCTTAAAATGGGGTTGAACTAGCTCTATAAGCTAGTTCAAATAATTTTACACTAGAGTTGAACTAGCTCTATAAGCTTGTTCAAATAATTTTACACTAGAGTTGAACGAGCTCTATAAGCTAGTTCAAATAATTTTACACTAGAGTTGAACTAGCTCTATAGCCTATTACAAATAATTTTACACTAGAGTTGAACTACCTTTATAAGCTTGTACAAATAATTTTACACTAGAGTTGAACTACCTCTATAATCTAGTACAAATAAATTTACACTACAGTTGAACTAGCTCTATAGCCTAGTACAAATAATTTTGCACTAGAGTTGAACTAGCTTTATAAGCTTGTACATATAATTTTACACTGGAGTTGAACTACCTCTATAGTCTAGTACAAATAATTTTACAATAGAGTTGAACTAGTTCTATAAGCTAGTTCAATTAATTTTACACTAGAGTTGAACTAGCTCTATAGCCTAGTACAAATAATTTTACACTAGAGTTGAACTATCTCTATAAGCTAGTTCAAATAATTTTACACTACAGTTGAACTAGCTCTATAGCCTAGTACAAATAATTTTACACT
>NW_025263891.1:0-1579 GCF_018294505.1 Triticum aestivum
TATGATGATTAATATGATGATGATGATGAGTTATTATAACATTTAATGAAAGAAACCGCAAATTAATTTCAGCTGGATGGATCCTACCTAAGTGATCAAGTATATGCCGTATCCGTATATATTATAGTTGATCAAGTATAATTAATATGGATATGGCATATACTTGATCACTTAGCTAGCTATCCAATGCATCCAGTCGAAACAAATCCGCGGTACTTTCACCTAATGTAAAACAATCACTAAATTAAATTGAAAACACAAAATTAAAGAAAAAAAACACCCAAACATTTAGTATCGGTTGGTGTTACCAACCGGTACTAATGCCCTACACGCAAACGGGCCTGCTCGTGCCACGTGGTGGCACCTTAGCGTCGGTTCGTGACGAATCGGTACTAAAGGGGGGACCTTTAGTCCCCACTCTTTAGTACCGGTTGGCGAACCGGCACTAAAGGCCTTCACGAACCGACACTAAAGGCCGGTTCTGCACTAGTGGAAGTTTTCCCGAGATCCGATCTGAAATAGATCTGGGGTGTTCTTGCAAGGTCAGGACAGTTGTCGAGCACCCGAGTTGTGTCATCGGATGGTTATCAAACCGGCCTAGATGGCCGGTGGAGTCAGTGAAGAGCATGTTGTTGCCGAAAACAAAGATCGGGCCTGGCATAAAGGTCATGCCAGAATCCATTTGCTCACGCATGTTGATCGCCATTTATTCGCGGTGGCTACGTAATAAGACCTGCATGGGCCACCAATGACGGAGTCGATTCTGCGAATCTCGGTAGGGGTCCCGAGCTAGTAGCCTAGATGCAATGATAAAATTGGATGCAGGTTTTACCCAGGTTCGGGATCCCTCGAAGAGATAATACACTATCTCCTGCCTTTTGATTGTATTGATTTGTGATGGAGTAGAGAGTACAGGTTTGTCCATCACGAGTTGTTGATGTCATCTACGAGCCCAACCCACTAGTTTGTATAGTTACCATGGGGTCTAGGGTTATAGATAAGTCGACTATGTACGTGGTAGATCGTGGTGTAGACAACATCTAAGTCTTTGGAGTATGCACCAAGTCTTCGAGAACAATCCATCTATACGCCATGGGCCTTCTGGAATGGCCCGTTAATGAACCGGAATGGAGGTCCTCAGCCCGGCCCACCTGGGCGAGAGATGACATGGTGAGTACCCACTAGTTCAGGACACCATAACCTAAAACTGGTAGAGTTTTTTGAAACTCCGGTCAGCTTGACTGGGACGATGAGAGGCCTCTTTTGTTTACTGTTGGCGGCGATGACCTGGAACTTGTAGATGACGCATAACAAGATGATTATTGAGTGTGTCTTTTTAGGGGAGGCAACTGACTCTATATTCAAATTGCCTTTTCGCAACACTGACACTCACTTAATGGGCAGTAGGTCTCGAACCGGCTTGGCAGCGTGATGGATGCGATGACTGTAGCATCATGTCACCTTGCCTCGCCATTGATCTATAGGCCACTTGGTGGCTTCTTTTTACCCTTTTTATTATGGCATGTTCGTGCTATTGCCGCAACAGATTTATTTTTAAATTTTTTGGCTATTGAACTAG
>NW_025263892.1:0-1579 GCF_018294505.1 Triticum aestivum
CCGGGGGAGCCCAAAGGCACGACCGACGCCGTCAAGGTGGAAATGGAGGTGACAAGCAGCAAGGATCCCGGCGACGTCGACGTGCAGGAGCTGACCTTCTTGACAGTTCCGCCCAAGCTGCTGGCCGGGGCTAAGCTTGTGTCCCTCCACATTCAGATTGACAAGCTCACGTCCTAAATGTTTCTACAGTGCCTTCTGTTTATCTTAGTAATATGCTAATATAGGGATTACCTTGGTCTACTTTAGCTTAAGAAATGGTGGGTTTCGGTGGCGATGCAGCAATTACTTCGATATCAGATCAGTAATTTCCAATAGTCGGACGGATATTTTGTGTCTGTTGGATATAAAGTTCCTTTGGGTAAGAAGTACTACTTGTCATCAAAATGGATAAAAGGAGATGTATGTAGTCGTATTTTAGTTCTAGATACGTCCCTTTTTATCCATTTTGATGACAAGCACTCCCTCCATTCCACAATACATGCCTTCCATTTGTCAAAATATAGATGTATCTAGACATGTTTTAGTATATAGGTACATCCATGATAGAGCCAATCGGATGGTTGAGAACACTACAATTTGTAGCTACAGATGCGTGTGTGACTCCCAGATGCAGAGGCCGGGGGTCATCATCCTCCTTTTCGAGAAAAAACAGATGCGTGTGTGAGAGGACGAGTGCGTGCGTGCACCTCTTCTCTTCCTGTATAACGTACTACTAAACTCAGAGTACAAGTTTTTGTGGGTGGCACGATGGTGCGTGCGAGAAGTCCCGAGAGATAGGTTTAATGCGTCTGAAAAAAAGACTAGCCTAGAGCTCGCCACGCGGCTATTCCTGTCGAACGCCCCATTAACCGTAAGATATGTACACGACGGTGCCAGTTATTGCACGTACACAACAGTACTCCCTCCTTTCCAGTTTATAGGGCTTAATTCAAAAATTTCACCAACCAAGATGGTGAGTGGTGGAATATTTTTTGTAGTTTGCAAAACCACCTAATTAATGCTCTTGTTTTTCTCAAAAAATTATGTTTATCAATGCATTAATTGCAATGCATGCATGCATAAAGTACATGCATTGGTCAATTTTCTCTTAATACTTGCATGCAATGATTTAATGCACCTTGGAAACTGAACATGTGTTGGGGAACAACCAAATTGAGCCTTATAAAATGGAAAAACTAAAATTTTGAGTTAAGCCCTATAAAACCGGAAAGGAGGGAGTAGAAAAAAAGTACTCCATCCGGGAATAGTGCCGCACTTCAAAACTAGAACCGTCAATAAATTTTGAGCTTGCGTCTCGTCACATTCCAAATTACTCCACGCTATATTGAATTGCAAACCTGTTCACACCGATCACAACCTAAACGGTTTCCCACTTACGAGCGTATTAGTACCACGCTATATTGAATTGCAAACCTATTCACACCGATCACAACCTAAACGGTTTCCCACTTAGGAGTGTATTAGTACTCGGTTATAAATACTAGTATGCCAAGATGACTGCACATTCCTCCTCAACTCCCCATCCACAAAAACAAACAAGTCATTCAGCATCCTTCCCTTGCGTCTGCCATGGCCAGCG
>NW_025263893.1:0-1579 GCF_018294505.1 Triticum aestivum
GTAGTCTACCTTTATAGTCACCCAGTTACGTTGTGACGTTTGGCATACCCAAAGCACTCCTACGGTATCCGGGAGTTACACGATCTCATGGTCTAAGGAAAAGATACTTTGACATTGGAAAACTCTAGCAAACGAACTATACGATCTTGTGCTATGTTTAGGATTGGGTCTTGTCCATCACATCATTCTCCCAATGATGTGATCTCGTTATCAATGACATCCAGTGTCCATAGTCAGGAAACCATGACTATCTGTTGATCAACGAGCTAGTCAACTAGAGGCTCACTAGGGACATGTTGGTGTCTGTTATTCACACATGTATTACGATTTCCGGATAACACAATTATAGCATGAATAAAGACAATTATCATGAACAAGGAAATATAATAATAATGCTTTTATTATTGCCTCTAGGGCATATTTCCAACAGTCTCCCACTTGCACTAGAGTCAATAATCTAGTTACATTTTGATGAATCGAACACCCATGGACTTCTGGTGTTGATCATGTTTTGCTCTAGGGAGAGGTTTAGTCAACGGATCTGCTACATTCAGGTCCGTATGTACTTTACAAATCTCTATGTCTCCATCTTGAACATTTTCACGAATGGAGTTGAAGCGACGCTTGATGTGCCTTGTCTTCTTGTGAAACCTGGGCTCCTTGGCAAGTGCAATAGCTCCAGTGTTGTCACAGAAGAGCTTGATCGGCCCCGACGCATTGGGTATGATTCCTAGGTCGGTGATGAACTCCTTCACCCATATTGCTTCATGTGCTGCCTCCGAGGCTGCCATGTACTCCGCTTCACATGTAGATCCCGCCACGACGCTTTGCTTGCAACTGCACCAGCTTACTGCCCCACCATTCAAAATATACACGTATCCGGTTTGTGACTTAGAGTCATCCAGATCTGTGTCGAAGCTAGCGTCGACGTAACCCTTTACGACAAGCTCTTCGTCACCTCCATAAACGAGAAACATTTCCTTAGTCCTTTTCAGGTACTTCAGGATATTCTTGACCGCTGTCCAGTGTTCCTTGCCGGGATTACTTTGGTACCTTCCTACCAAACTGACGGCAAGGTTAACATCAGGTCTGGTACACAGCATGGCATACATAATAGAACCTATGGCTGAGGCATAGGGAATGACGCTCATCTCTTCTATATCTTCTGCCGTGGTCGGACATTGAGCTGAGCTCAATTTCACACCTTGTAACACAGGCAAGAACCCCTTCTTGGATTGATCCATATTGAACTTCTTCAATATCTTATCAAGGTATGTGCTTTGTGAAAGACCTATGAGGCATCTCGATCTATCTCTATAGATTTTGATGCCTAATATATAAGCAGCTTCTCCAAGGTCCTTCATTGAAAAACTTTTATTCAAGTAGGCCTTGATGCTGTCCAAGAGTTCTATATCATTTCCCATCAAAAGTATGTCATCTACATATAATATGAGAAATGCTACAGAGCTCCCACTCACTTTCTTGTAAACGCAGGCTTCTCCATAAGTCTGTGTAAACCCAAACGCTTTGATCATCTCATCAAAGCGAATGTTCCAACTCCGAGATGCTTGCACCAGCC
>NW_025263894.1:0-1579 GCF_018294505.1 Triticum aestivum
TTCGTAGAATATGTAGGAGGCAATGAGCATCCAGGTTCCGCTATTGGTTATTGACCGGAGATGTGTCTCGGTCATGTATACATAGTTCTCGAACCTGTAGGGTTCGCACGCTTAACGTTCGATGACGATTTGTATTATGAGTTATGTGATTTGATGACCGAAGTTTGTACGGAGTCCCGGATGATATCACAGACATGACGAGGAGTCTCGAAATGGTCGAGAGGTAAAGATTCATATATTGGAAGGTTATATTCGGACACCGAAATGGTTTCGGGAAGTTTCGGATAAGTTTTGGAGAACCGGGGGTTAACGGAACCCCCCGGGAAGTTAATGGGCCATCATGGGCCTTAGTGGAGAAGAGAGAGGGCCGGCCAGGAGGTGGCGCGCACCCCCCTTTGCAATACGAATTGGACAAGGTGTGGGGGCGGCGCTCCCCTTTCCCTCTCCTACTCCTTCTCTCTTCCCTCTTTGCTTCTCCGGAAAAAGGAAAAAGGAGAGGGAATCCTACTTGGACTAGGGAGTCCTAGTAGGACTCCCCACACCTGGCGCGCCCCCCTTGGGCCGGCCACCTACTCCCCCCTCCTTTATATACGTGGGAGGGGGCACCCCAAAGACACACAGGTCTTCTCTTAGCGGTGTGCGGTGCCCCCCCCCCATAGATAAACACCTCGGTCATATCGTCCTGGTGCTTAGGCGAAGCCCTACGCCGGTAACTTCATCATCACCGTCACCACGTCGTCCTGCTGACGGAACTCTCCCTCGGCCTCAACTGGATCAAGAGCTCGAGAGACATCATCATGCTGAACGAGTGCTGAACACGGAGGTGTCGTAAGTTCGGTGCTTGGGTTGGTTGGGTCATGAATACGTTCGACTACACCAACCGCATTACTAAACGCTTCCTCTTTCGGTCTACGAGGGTACGTGGACACACTCTCCCCGCTCGTTGCTATGCTTCTCATAGATAGATCTTGTGTGATCGTAGGAATTTTTTGAAATACTACGTTCCCCAAAAGTGGCGTCCAAGTCAGGTCTATGAATAGATGTTATATGCACGAGTGGAACACAAAGAGTTGTGGGCAATAATAGTCATACTGCTTACCACCAACGTATTACTTTGATTCGGCGGTATTATTGGATGAAGCGGCCTGGACCGACATTACATGACCGCGTTCATGAGACCGATTCTACCGACGTGCTTTGCACACAGGTGGCTAGCGGGTGCCAGTTTCTCCAACTTTAGGTGAATCGAGTTTGACTACTGTCAGTCCTTGTTAAAGGTTAAAACAACACACTTGACAAAAAATCATTGTGGTTTTGATGCGTAGGTAAGAACGGTTCTTGCTAGAAGCGCGTAGCAGCCACGTAAAACTTGCAACAACAAAGTAGAGGACGTCTAACTTGTTATTGTAGGGCATGTTGTGATGTGATATGGTCAAGACGTGATGAGACATAAATTGTTGTATGAGATGATCATGTTTTGTAACCGTTATCGGCAACTGGCAGGAGCCTTATGGTTGTCGCTTTATTGTATGAAATGCAATCGCCATGTAATTGCTTTACTTTATCACTATGCGGTAGC
>NW_025263895.1:0-1579 GCF_018294505.1 Triticum aestivum
TTTTAGGCGTATGATATATCAAAATCTTCGTCTCGACATGTACATCATTTCATTCCATTGCATCATTTGCATTTGAGGTCATCTTGATATCCAAAATGCTGTTAGAAGGAGGCTTCGTGAGTTAAATTGCAGAACCATTAGTTCATCATGCACTTTTGTCATTTTTGCTATATTTAATTCGTGCATGATATGCCTGTGCCCCTTTGGGATGAATTGTGAAGCATTTTGTCTTCTTTCCATAGGTGCCACCCATGCATTTTTAGGGTGTGTGTGTTGTCTTGTGCAAGCTTGCGAAGAGAGGTACCTGAGATTGCAGATTTCAGGGACTTAGCGATTTTCGCTAAGTCTGGGATATTTTAGTTCATGATGCTATATGTCCAGCTTGTTTCCTAGTGATCCGTGCCTCTTTTGAGGATGATCAGTAAGGGAGTTTTGATATTTAAGTTATGCTCTATCCATCCATGTCTTTGTTGGCATTTGTGGAGTGCTCTAGGTTGACTCATTCGAGCTCGACTTTTGCTTCGTTGTTAATCTGGGCAGATCGTCAACTTGTTTGCGATTTCGCCGATGCTACCGTTAGTGTTCCATGCATGCTATGCCTTCGTTCTTGCCATGTGTAGCTAGAACTTTGTGCCTTCTTGCTGGTTATATGCTTTCCTTGCCATGACTTGCACCGTAGTGAGTGCATCGAGCTCGTTTACATGCCTTCGTGAGTTTAATTTCAGCATGTCCCAGTTTTCACTAAGTCTGAAAACTGATTGTGTTCGAGCGATGTTCGTGAGCTCGGTAGAGTATTTTGTGAACCCTTTTGGCCCCAGGTCACTTTGGGTGTTTTGTTAAGCTTGATGAGTAGCTCCATGCCATGTTCTTACTTGTCATGTTCAGGTTTTCTATCATGTTGTTTTGCTGCTCCGAAGAGAGCATCGTGATCTGAAATTTCAGACTAGTGTTGATTTCACTAAGTCTGAAATCTGTTTTGCATTTGCGTTTTAGCCATGCTTGTTTGAACCTCTTAATGGATGAATTTGCCTATGGCTCAGTGCTAGTGTTTTGTCAACCATCTTGTGTACATCACTGCCATGTATTTTGTTTTCATGTTTGGTGGCTGTAGCATGTTCATTTCGTTGCATTTCGATGCCTACTTGCTGTAAATCGCAGACCGGTGTCATATCTTAAAACGCTTGCCATTTCCAAACCGTAGCTCCGATTCCTATGATCTTTATATCGTTTTCAAGCGATTTCATCCCCTCTATCCAGTGGCACACTTGGTTTTCCAAGTTGATTCCAGGTTCATGCATTTCCTGTCATATCTTGCATTTTGCATCCCGCATCGCATCCCGCATAGCATATCGTCATTTCATCATATTGCTTGGTCTTGCCCGTGGTTGATTGTATCCTTGTTGCTTGTTTGTCTTGTTGGGTAGAGCCGGGAGACGAGTTCGCTACCGAGGAGCCCGTTGAGTTTGCTTGTGAGGATCCAGTCAACTCTGACAACTGTGCAGGCAAGATGATCATACCCTCGAAATCACTACTATCTTTGCTATGCTAGTTTGCTCGCTCTTTTGCTTTGCCACTGCTA
>NW_025263896.1:0-1579 GCF_018294505.1 Triticum aestivum
CCATTCTGACTGAATAAGTGAATATGTATGTAGCCACTAGCCTTTTTTCCCTGCGCCATCCACAGTGCTCCCAGGGGTGAGACAAATTCATCCACACAATGAAACCATATGATGGATCATGCATGCACCACAACAGCAACATCACAGATCAAAACAGACATATTCATGCGCCTGATCTCCCAAGCATCATATCTCAAGGCCGGCCCAAGCACTGGATGAAGACTGTTGAGGGGCAAAGATTCAGAGGTTGTGTCAGCCAGTGGCGTTGCCCAACACCACGCTCAAAGGCACACGCCACACACAGCCACAGCCACAACACAGCATGCATAAACACTCCGTCACACACACACAACCACATAAGAAGCATTCAAAAAGAACAATCAATGGGAAGGGGATGCAGGGCATGACCATTTAAGGAAGCATCCTTGAATAAACAAATGGGGGCCAGATTTTGGATTCAACACCTGAATTTGTGAAAATGCCACCTTTGGATCAGAACACGCAACCAAAAATGAATACAACAATGCACAATCAGTCCAACATTCCCAAACAAAAATGCTGAATTCTGATTTAAACTACAGCTTTTCTAAGATGTAACTTTACAACTGGTGATCAACCGCATGGTCTTGATTATTCTTCATTTGGATTATGTAAGCATATATTAATATGCTTGGCATGTTAAAACAGTCAGGTGTATTTGCTTTAATCATAATCCACATAAAGATGGGGATTAGAGCAATGACATATGAGAAATATACCTATATTTTCCACTGCTCTCAGATTTTAGAGAACGGACATTAGAACCATAACCATGTTCCCCGTTGCTCTTAAATTTGATGTATATTTAGATGACGAGCTAAGCAAGTATTAGGCAAAAACAAAAAACATACTACAGAATACACATGGGTCTCATCCAGCAGTGGGGTGTGTGGGAGAGGGTTGGAATCCTTTCGGATCTGAGGAAGGCGTATGCTAAAATGGTAAAAAAATATGGTCGAAAATAGGGGACGAGAACGACGAGAAGGGCGTGAGATCCAGACTTACTCAGTTCGTGATGGCGTTCCTGTAGAGCTCCCGCAAGGTGATGGGGAACTCCACCGCCATCCTCCGTCCTCAAGTTCCCCGTCCGCCCACCGGATTTGGTTGTTGTTGCCCCGCGTGTGGATCCGCTGACGGGAGAAGCCGACGCTGTGCGCTAGTCAATTTGGACTGAAAAAAAAAGAAGCAATGGAAGATAGAAAACAGGGGGTCCAGTGAAAACAAATCAGTTTTGTCCTTACCCTTTTAGTCCTTCCGCGCCGTCCAGATAGGTGATATAGAATAAAAATAAACTACGGGGATAATTCTGAAAATAACCACATCGTCTTCAACCTCAGAAACCCCTAACCCCCCGTGATTAGAGAGAGAAATCGGGATCAAATTCAGGTCGTGATTCTTTGCACCGGCCGAAACTTTTCTTGGGGGAGGGGCGGATCTTTAGACAATTAGCTTGATTCCCCTCTCCCCTTGCTACAATCTTGGCGATCCCATCACGTGTCATCGCCCAGCCCCCTTTCCCATCACACACAGAGCCAAAAAA
>NW_025263897.1:0-1579 GCF_018294505.1 Triticum aestivum
CGAGTTGGTCATCAACACTCCCAGTTTTGGCCGATTCTGGCCCATTTCATGGACTATTACTCAGTGTTTTGGGGTCCCAAAGCGATTTCCATCATTGTCGAACTCCAAGGTGCACTTACGTGTCGGTCATCAACAATCACAGTTTGGGCCGATTCTGGCCCGTTTCTTGGACTATTACTCTATTTTGGGGTCTCCGAGTTGTTTCCACTATTGATGAACCCCGGGGTCCGTTTACGCGTCGGTCATCAACACTCACATATTCCGCCGATTCTTGTCCGTTTCGTGCACTATTACTCAGCGTTTTGGGGACCCATAGCGATTTCCACGATTGATGAACTCTAGGGTGCGTTTATGTGACCGTCGTCAACACTCATAGTTTTGTTCAACTCTGACCTGCTTCGTGGACTATTACTAACCGTTTTGGGGTCCCAAAGAGATTTCCATAGTTGTTGAACCCCAAGGTGTGCTTACGCGTTGGTCATCAACACTCTCAGTTTTGGCCGATTCTGGCCCGTTTCATGGACTATTACTCACCGTTTTCGGGTCCCAAAGCGATTTCCATGGTTGTCAAACTCCAAGGTGCACTTACATGTCAGTCATCAACAATCACAGTTTGGGTCGATTCTGGCCCGTTTCTTGGACTATTACTCTATTTTGGGGTCTCGGAGTCATTTCCACGATTGACGAACCCCGGGGTGCGTTTACGTGTCGGTCATCAACACTCACATATTCGGCCGATTCTAATATGTTCTGTGCACTATTACTCAGCGTTTTGGGGACCCAGAGCGATTTCCACGATTGATGAACCCCGGGGTGCGTTTATGTGTCCGTCATCAACACTCACAGTTTTGGCCAAATCTGACCTGTTTCGTGGACTATTACTCACCGTTTTGGGGGCCCCGAAGCGATTTTCATAGTTGTTGAACCCCAAGGTGTGCTTACGAGTTGGTCATCAACACTCCCAGTTTTGGCCGATTCTGGCCCATTTCATGGACTATTACTCACTGTTTTGGGGTCCCAAAGCGATTTCCATGGTTGTCAAACTCCAAGGTGCACTTACGTGTCGGTCATCAACAATCACAGTTTGGGCCCATTCTGGCCCGTTTCTTGGACTATTACTCTATTTTGGGGTCTCCGAGTTGTTTCCACTATTGACGAACCCCGGGGTCCGTTTACGCGTCGGTCATCAACACTCACATATTCCGCCGATTCTAGTCCGTTTCGTGCACTATTACTCAGCGTTTTGGGGACCCAGAGCGATTTCCACGATTGATGAACTCTAGGGTGCGTTTATGTGACCGTCGTCAACACTCATAGTTTTGTTCAATTCTGACCTGCTTCGTGGACTATTACTAACCGTTTTGGGGTCCCAAAGAGATTTCCATAGTTGTTGAACCCCAAGGTGTGCTTACGCGTTGTCATCAACACTCGCAGTTTTGGCCGATTCTGGCCCGTTTCATGGACTATAACTCACCGTTTTGGGGTCCCAAAGCGATTTCCATGGTTGTCGAACTCCAAGGTGCGCTTACGTGTCGGTTATCAACAACCATAGTTTGGGCCGATTCTGGCCTGTTTCTTG
>NW_025263898.1:0-1579 GCF_018294505.1 Triticum aestivum
GAATCATAGACAGGACGAGGACCGACGGGGGCGGATACCAAAACCATCGCACTATATAAGATGCAATAATAAAAGTAAGAAAATAATACAAGTATCTATGTAAACATACAAGTAACAATATTTTTCCTTTCAGAAAGAAGATAAGAACAAGAGGCTCACCACGGTGGTGCCGGCGATGAGCTCGGCGCGGGTGATCGACGGCGGTGAAGACGGGGACGGGGCGTGACGGACCGCTAAACCTAGACAAATATTATGGAAAATGGAGCTTGGAGGTCGAGCTTGGAGAGGAGAAAGCTTAAGTAGTGTGGCTCGGGCATTCCATCGAACACCTTGTGTGCATAGGAGGTGAGCTAGAGCACCACCAAGCCCTCTCCCCCTCGGCCAGAAAAAAACAGAGCAGTGTGCTCTGCTCTTACGTGAGGGGGTATATATAGGCACCTCATTGGTCCCGGTTGGTGGCATGAACCGGGACTAAAGGGGAGCCTTTGGTCCCGGTTCAAGCCACCAACCGGGACCAATGGTGGTGGGCCAGGAGCGAGGCCCATTGGTCCCGGTTCGTCCCACCAATCGGGACCAAAAGGTCCAGATGAACCGGGACCAATGGCCCACGTGGCCCGGCCGGCCCCCTGGTCTCACGAACCGGGTCCAATGCCCCCATTGGTCCCGGTTGTGGACTGAATCGGGACTAATGGGCTGACCCGGCCTGGACCAAAGCCCTGTTTTCTACTAGTGCGAAGGCATTGCTTGGAGTTTGCTCGGACTGGATCTTTAGGGTGAAAACCCACGATCTGGCCTTCAATGGTGGATCTGACAACGGCGGCGTATATGCGTCGTTTTCCTTCTTGAAGGCGTTGCTTCTGAAGAACCTTTATTGTAGTCATTATGTTGTCAAAATATGCTCGGTGTCAGTGGTCTTTGTTATACATCATCGATCGTTGTTTTGATCGCTTTGGGTCTTTCTCTTTTTGCTTTTTCTTTGCATAGGCATAGCTTCGGTCTTACATGACTTTGCATTTTGCCAGTGTGATCTTTGTGTGCGTGCATAGTGTTGGTTGTGTGCATCCTAGTTATGCAAAGGCCAGATGTGTGCTAATTATGCTTGTATCACTTGATGCTACATTATGAGTCAACAAAAAAGCCCTTTGTCAAAAAAAAGAATTAATTTACTATATAGGCTGTCGTTTTTCCGCCAAGAAAATAAAAAGTAAACGATGAGTCTGCATTCTTTTTGCGGGAACACGAGACTACTGTTTCTCTAGAGAAGCAGTAAGCCTTTTTCAGTTCTACAACGACAAAATTACTAACTTATGGAAAATGATGGTTAGGGCATGCCAATGGTCGATAAGGCATTTTTATCCTATGTATTTCACGTCACTGAGAGAAGCTGAAAAACCATTATATATGATGGATTATCTCCAAAGTGTGATCTCTAGCAATTAATGTTTACATGATTTAAAAAATATCAAACTAGAAATCCTTTGAATAAGGGAAGACATAACTTTCTCTTAGCTAAGACAAGACAAGCCTTTCTCTCTCTCTCTCTCTCTCTCTCTCTCTCTCTCTCTCTCTCTCTCTCTCT
>NW_025263899.1:0-1579 GCF_018294505.1 Triticum aestivum
GGCCAGAATCGGCCAAAACTGCGAGCGTTGATGACCAACACGTAAGGACACCTTGGGGTTCAACATCTATGGAAATCGCTTCGGGACCCCAAAACGGTGAGTAATAGTCCATGAAACCCGTCAGAATTGGCCAAAACTCTCAGTGTTGACGACGGACACATAAACGAACCCCGGGGTTCATCGATCGTGGAAATTGCTCTAGGTCCCCAAAACGCTGAGTGATAGTGCACAAAACGGACTAGAATCGGCCGAATATGTGAGTGTTGATCACCGACACGTAAACGCACCCTGGGGTTCATCAATCATGGAAATGACTCTGAGACCCCAAAATAGAGTAGTAGTCCAAGAAACGGGCCAGAATCGGCCCAAACTGTGATTGTTGATGACCGACACGTAAGCGCACCTTTGAGTTCGACAACCATGGAAATCGCTTTGGGACCCCAAAATGGTGAGTAATAGTCCATGAAACGGGCCAGAATCGGCCAAAACTGCGAGTGTTGATGACCAACACGTAAGCACACCTTGGAGTTCAACAACTATGGAAATCACTTCGGGACCCCAAAACCGTGAGTAATAGTCCACGAAACATGTCAGAATTGGCCAAAACTGTGAGTGTTGACGACAAACACATAAATGCACCCCGGGGTTCATCAATCGTGGAAATCCCTCTGGGTCTCCAAAACATTGAGTAATAGTGCACGAAACGGACACGTTTCTTCCAAATATGTGAGTGTTGATGACCGACACGTAAACGCACCCTGGGGTTCATCAATCATGGAAATGACTCTGAGACCCCAAAATAGAGTAGTAGTCCAAGAAACGGGCCAGAATCGGCCCAAACTGTGATTGTTGATGACCGACACGTAAGCGCACCTTGGAGTTCGACAACTATGGAAATCGCTTTGGGACCCCAAAACGGTGAGTAATAGTCCATGAAACGGGCCAGAATCGGCCAAAACTGCGAGTGTTGATGACCAACACGTAAGGACACCTTGGGGTTCAACAACTATGGAAATCGCTTCGGGCCCCCAAAACGGTGAGTAATAGTCCATGAAACCCGTCAAAAGTGGCCAAAACTCTCAGTGTTGACGACGGACACATAAACGAACCCCGGGGTTCATCGATCGTGGAAATTGCTCTAGGTCCCCAAAACGCTGAGTGATAGTGCACAAAACGGACTAGAATCGGCCGAATATGTGAGTGTTGATCACCGACACGTAAACGCACCAAGGGTTCGTCAATCATCGAAATGACTCCAAGACCCCAAAATAGAGTAATAGTCCAAGAAACGGGCCAGAATCTGCCCAAACTGTGATTGTTGATGACCGACATGTAAGCGCACCTTGGAATTCGACAACCATGGAAATCGCTTTGGGACCCCAAAACCGTGAGTAATAGTCCACGAAACATGTCAGAATTGGCCAAAACTGTGAGTGTTGACGACAAACACATAAATGCACCCCCGGGGTTCATCAATCGTGGAAATCCCTCTGGGTCTCCAAAACATTGAGTAATAGTGCACGAAACGGACACGATTCGGCCAAATATGTGAGTGTTGATGACCGACACGTAAACGCAC
>NW_025263900.1:0-1579 GCF_018294505.1 Triticum aestivum
GTGATTTTCGCTAAGTCTGGGATATTTTAGTTCATGATGCTATATGTCCAGCTTGTTTCCTAGTGATCCGTGCCTCTTTTAAGGATGATCAGTAAGGGAGTTTTGATATTTATGTTATGCTCTATCCATCCATGTCTTTGTTGGCATTTGTGGAGTGCTCTAGGTTGACTCAATCGAGCTCAACTTTTGCTTCGTTGTTAATCTGGGCAGATCGTCAACTTGTTTGCGATTTCGCCGATGCTACCGTTAGAGTTCCATGCATGCTATGCCTTCGTTCTTGCCATGTGTAGCTAGCACTTTGTGCCTTCTTGCTGCTTATATGCTTTCCTTGCCATGACTTGCACCGTAGTGAGTGCATCGAGCTCGTTTACATGCCTTCGTGAGTTAAATTTCAGCATGTCTCAGTTTTCATTAAGTCTGAAAACTGATTGTGTTCGAGCGATGTTCGTGAGCTCGGTAGAGTATTTTGTGAACCCTTTTGGCCCCAGGTCACTTTGGGTGTTTTATTAAGCTTGATGAGTAGCTCCATGCCATGTTCTTACTTGTCATGTTCAGGTTTCCTATCATGTTTTTTTGCTGCTCCGAAGAGAGCATCGTGATCTGAAATTTCAGACTAGTGTTAATTTCACTAAGTCTGAAATCTGTTTTGCATTTGCGTTTTAGCCATGCTTGTTTGAACCTCTTAATGGATGAATTTGCCTATGGCTCAGTGCTAGTGTTTTGTCAACCATCTTGTGTACTTCACTGCCATGTATTTTGTTTTCATGTTTGGTGGCTGTAGCATGTTCATTTCGTTGCATTTAGATGCCTACTTGCTGTAAATCGCAGACCGGTGTCATATCTTAAAACGTTCGCCATTTCCAAACCGTAGCTCCGATTCCAATGATCTTTATATCGTTTTCAAGCGATTTCATCCCCTCTATCCAGTGGCACACTTGGTTTTCCAAGTTGATGCCAGGTTCATGCATTTCCTGTCATATCTTGCATTTTGCATCCCGCATCGCATCCCGCATAGCATATCGTCATTTCATCATATTGCTTGGTCTTGCCCGTGGTTGATTGTATCCTTGTTGCTTGTTTGTCTTGTTGGGTAGAGCCGGGAGACGAGTTCGCTACCGAGGAGCCCGTTGAGTTTGCTTGTGAGGATCCAGTCAACTCTGACAACTGTGCAGGCAAGATGATCATACCCTCGAAATCACTACTATCTTTGCTATGCTAGTTTGCTCGCTCTTTTGCTTGCCACTGCTTCGATGCCTACCTTTTGCTTGTCAGCCTCCCAATTGCCATGTTGAACCTCTAACCCACCATTGTCCTAGCAAACCATTGATTGGCTATGTTACCGCCTTGCTCAGCCCTTCTTATAGCGTTGTTAGTTGCAGGTGAAGGTTGGAGCCGATCCTTGTTGGATCATTTACTTCCTTGTTGGGATATCATTATATTGCTATGTTATCTTAATGCATCTATATACTTGGTTAAGGGTGGAAGGCTCGGCCTCTCGCCTAGTGTTTTGTTCCACTCTTGCCGCCCTAGTTTCCGTCATATCGGTGTTATGTTCCCGGATTGTTGCGTCCCTTACACG
>NW_025263901.1:0-1579 GCF_018294505.1 Triticum aestivum
GTGATTTTCGCTAAGTCTGGGATATTTTAGTTCATGATGCTATATGTCCAGCTTGTTTCCTAGTGATCCGTGCCTCTTTTAAGGATGATCAGTAAGGGAGTTTTGATATTTATGTTATGCTCTATCCATCCATGTCTTTGTTGGCATTTGTGGAGTGCTCTAGGTTGACTCAATCGAGCTCAACTTTTGCTTCGTTGTTAATCTGGGCAGATCGTCAACTTGTTTGCGATTTCGCCGATGCTACCGTTAGAGTTCCATGCATGCTATGCCTTCGTTCTTGCCATGTGTAGCTAGCACTTTGTGCCTTCTTGCTGCTTATATGCTTTCCTTGCCATGACTTGCACCGTAGTGAGTGCATCGAGCTCGTTTACATGCCTTCGTGAGTTAAATTTCAGCATGTCTCAGTTTTCATTAAGTCTGAAAACTGATTGTGTTCGAGCGATGTTCGTGAGCTCGGTAGAGTATTTTGTGAACCCTTTTGGCCCCAGGTCACTTTGGGTGTTTTATTAAGCTTGATGAGTAGCTCCATGCCATGTTCTTACTTGTCATGTTCAGGTTTTCTATCATGTTTTTTTGCTGCTCCGAAGAGAGCATCGTGATCTGAAATTTCAGACTAGTGTTAATTTCACTAAGTCTGAAATCTGTTTTGCATTTGCGTTTTAGCCATGCTTGTTTGAACCTCTTAATGGATGAATTTGCCTATGGCTCAGTGCTAGTGTTTTGTCAACCATCTTGTGTACTTCACTGCCATGTATTTTGTTTTCATGTTTGGTGGCTGTAGCATGTTCATTTCGTTGCATTTAGATGCCTACTTGCTATAAATCGCAGACCGGTGTCCTATCTTAAAACGTTCGCCATTTCCAAACCGTAGCTCCGATTCCAATGATCTTTATATCGTTTTCAAGCGATTTCATCCCCTCTATCCAGTGGCACACTTGGTTTTCCAAGTTGATGCCAGTTTCATGCATTTCCTGTCATATCTTGCATTTTGCATCCCGCATCGCATCCCGCATAGCATATCGTCATTTCATCATATTGCTTGGTCTTGCCCGTGGTTGATTGTATCCTTGTTGCTTGTTTGTCTTGTTGGGTAGAGCCGGGAGACGAGTTCGCTACCGAGGAGCCCGTTGAGTTTGCTTGTGAGGATCCAGTCAACTCTGACAACTGTGCAGGCAAGATGATCATACCCTCGAAATCACTACTATCTTTGCTATGCTAGTTTGCTCGCTCTTTTGCTTGCCACTGCTTCGATGCCTACCTTTTGCTTGTCAGCCTCCCAATTGCCATGTTGAACCTCTAACCCACCATTGTCCTAGCAAACCATTGATTGGCTATGTTACCGCCTTGCTCAGCCCTTCTTATAGCGTTGTTAGTTGCAGGTGAAGGTTGGAGCCGATCCTTGTTGGATCATTTACTTCCTTGTTGGGATATCATTATATTGCTATGTTATCTTAATGCATCTATATACTTGGTTAAGGGTGGAAGGCTCGGCCTCTCGCCTAGTGTTTTGTTCCACTCTTGCCGCCCTAGTTTCCGTCATATCGGTGTTATGTTCCCGGATTGTTGCGTCCCTTACACG
>NW_025263902.1:0-1579 GCF_018294505.1 Triticum aestivum
TGACACGAGCATAGCCATCTTGAATGGGGGTGTTGTGGTGGAGTGCTCCAGGTAAACATGGTAAAGCACTGCCGATGGCTACCTTCATGGACATGTTCCCGATAGGATAATACAGATGACATTCTTTCATCTCCTTTATATCGTCCACGGGGTAGCGAGGAGGCTCCGGTGCAGTAATTTCGACCACCAGAGGCTCCGGTGCAGTAATTTCGACCACCAGAGGCTCCGGTGCAGTAATTTCGATCGTCGGTGCATCTGCACCAGCCGGTGGGGCCTCCGTGGAAGCCACACTGCTTCTCCGCTGCTGGCTTCTGAGATCCGCTGGATGATCTTCATGTTGCGCCCGAGCTGCATCTCGTTCGGCTACTAGTACACTCACGGTTTTCTTCATCACATCCATTTCCGATGCCAACCGCGCCACAACATCTGCTTCCCGATCCATCTTTCTCTTCCGGCTTCTGTAACCGTACGGGTCATCGTTCTGGGGGAACCCTATTTTCCACGGAATGTGCCCCATGCCTCGTACACGTCCTCCGTGTTCAGGATTCCCGAGGGCTTTTGTCAGCGCGTCGTTCTCTCTGTTAAACTTGATCTTCCCCTCTTGAGCATCCCTCATTGCGTCAATAAGGGCTTGGGTGGGTTTAATTATTTTGCCCCGGTAAACACAGTCCCCTGTCTCCGGGTTCAGCGTTCCCCCATGCCCGTACCACCAGATTTTGGCCCTTGGGTCCCATCCCTCCGTACCTGGACGGATTCCTCGCGCCCTCAGCTCGTTCTCCATCTTCTCCCACCTAGGCTCCCAAAGGCGATACCCTCCTGGCCCCATAATATGATTGTACTCCTTCTTAGCCGCATTTTCCTTATTTTTTTCGATATTTGAATGAACTGCTCCGATTTCTTTTGCTTCACAAATTCTGGCCAATCATGTTTCAGTTTCTCATATTGTCCTTTGAAATCCGGAGTCTTGTTCTGCTTGACAAAGTCATGGGCTAGATTTTGCTTGAATTTCCGGAATGCGTCGGCCATCTTATGAAGAGCGAACTGTTTGACTAGCCTCCTCCTCTCCTTGTTTTCCTCAATCTTGTTACCCTCCTCATCGAATTTGTTGTATTCCGGAGGTAGAACGAAATGTTCCGTAAGCTTTTTGAAGCAATCTTTTTTTGTTCTCTTATCGACAAAAGTGAAACCAGCAATTCGTGCCTTCTTTGGCTTATTCCACTCCTGGACGGTGATCGAGACGTTGTCTCTAACAATGGCTCCGCATTGGTTGACAAACTTGGTGGCGTTCTTGCGGGGCTCCAGCGGCCTGCCGGTTGCACTGTCGACAACCTCGATGGTGCATGTTTCTCCTTGTTTCATCGTCTTGGTTGCGCCACGCTTTGACGACGTACTCGATTGTTTCGACGATCCGGCCGAGGGCTAAAATAAGAAAGAGAGTCGCGCGCGTTAGTCCACACATATTTATTCAAATCAGTTAGTTTGTATCACCAGAGGCTCAATGTATATATATATACCTCGGCGCCGGAGGTGGTTGCTACTTCCATTTGAAGATCGTCGTTTATCGACGTTTGTTCGGCAT
>NW_025263903.1:0-1578 GCF_018294505.1 Triticum aestivum
GCTCCGGCGACGGGCGGCGAGGCAAAAGCGGCGGCGGCGGCGGGGGCTAGATGCGGCGGCGGCGGGCGGCTCTTCCGGCGGCGGTGATGGCGAAAACGGGGGGAGGGGGTATATATGGAGGGGGGTGCTCCGGCTTGGGGAAGGGGGCACCGAGGCGGCGGCGGCTCCCGTGGCGCTCCCGGACTCCGGCGGCGTCGTGGGGAAAAAGGAGAGCACGGGCGGGCTCGGTTGGGCTCGGCCCAGCGGGCGCGGGCGCTATTTTTTTTTAAATAAGTTCCACGGAAAATATTGCATAGAAAAATAAGTAAAAATCAGAAAAATATGAAATAAATTTTCCCCGTCTAGTTAGAAAATCGAGAATAGGGTGAACATTTTTAAAATCAAAAATAAGTAATTTGAAAACATGCATATTTTTAAATGCAATAAAAATTGCAAATAAAATCCGATAAATTCCAAATAATGATTTTAACATTTTTCCTCCAGTATTTCAATTGTTTTGGAGAATTCATATTTTCTCCTCTCATTTATCAAAATGAAATATTTTTCCGGAGAGAAAAATAATTAAGATCCCAATCCTCGTTTGAAAAAAATCAAATAAGAAAATTCGAGAAAATCCCCAACTCTCTCCGAGGGTCCTTGAGTTGCTTAGGATTTATCGAGGATTTGTCAAAATGCAACAAAACATGATATGCAAATGATGATCTATGTATAACATTCCTAATTGAAAATTTGGGATGTTACAAACCTACCCTCCTTAAGATGAATCTCGCCCTCGAGATTCGGGTTGGCTAGAAAACAGGTGGGAGTGGTTTTTCCGTAGATCTTCCTCTCGCTCCCAGGTGGCCTCATCTTCTGTGTGGTGACTCCACTGAACTTTGCAAAGCTTGATAACCTTGCTGCGGGTAACTCGGCTGGCATACTCGAGAATCTTCACTGGTTTCTCCTCATAAGTCAAATCACTTTCCAACTGAATTGCTTCCAGTGGCACAGTATCTCTCAGCGGTATCTCAGCCATCTCTGCGTGGCACTTCTTCAACTGCGAAACGTGAAATACATCATGAACTTCAGACAATCCATCGGGCAATTCCAGCTTGTAGGCAACTTCTCCCATACGTTCCAACACTCTGTATGGTCCGATAAAACGAGGCGCTAACTTTCCCTTAACTCCAAGGCGCTTCACTCCTCGAAGTGGTGATACTCGAAGATACACTCTGTCTCCGATTTCGTGAACTGTCTCCTTTCGTTTAGAATCAGCATAACTCTTCTGCCTAGACTGGGCTACCTTGAGCCTATCGCGAATCAACTTCACTTTCTGTTCAGACTCCTTAATCAAATCTGGTCCAAACAACTGACGATCTCCAACTTCGTCCCATAACAACGGTGTTCTACACCTCCTTCCGTACAAAGCTTCGAAAGGGGCCATCTTCAAACTGGTTTGATAACTGTTGTTATAAGAAAACTCCGCATATGGCAAATTGTCGTCCCAACTTGATCCATAATCTAGCGCGCATGCTCTCAACATGTCCTCCAAAATCTGGTTGACTCTCTCGGTCTGTCCATCTGTCTGCGGATGAAATG
>NW_025263904.1:0-1578 GCF_018294505.1 Triticum aestivum
GGTTGTGACTGTTGTCTCTCCTCCTCCTGAGCGTGCACCTGCAAGGAGGCCACGCAAAGTTTTGGCGCCTACTCCACTCGTTGAAACTTCTGTTCGTAGGTGTACCAGAAGTTCGGCCCAGCGGGATGGGTTTAAGCCCACTTTCCATGAGCTGGTTCTGAAGCCCAAGAAGAAGAAGCCCAAGGCCATGCCTCTCTCTGCTGACAAGTCTGAAGACCCTGCATTTGGAGATGTTCCTCCGCCTACTCCCATCAGTCACCTGCAAGCTATTGGCAAGGACCTGGAGATTGATGCAGCTCTGCTCACGGAGGATGCACTTATGGTGGACCCCTCTGCTGCTACAACTCAAGACTCCAATGAATAGTGCACTCCAATACTGTTGGGTTTGGCAAGCCCACAAATTTGCTTTATGTGTTTGGTTTTCTTTTGCTGGTCTGGGGCTATGTAATAATGCTGGTTTGAAACTCTTATGTGCTTTTGGGCATCTGGCACTGTGTGTCATGTGCATGGGTAACTTGTTTATATTATTCCTTTATGAATAATCTCTGTAGAAACTGGAATGTACTATGCTGGAATGTCAGGGGTTTAAATTCTGAAGCTAGGCAAAGAGCTGTTAGACAAAAGATTGATGAAAGCCACTGTGCTATTGCCTGCCTGCAAGAAACTAAATGTGCTTCATTCGATTCCCGCATGATTAAAAGTTTCTGCCCCAAGAGATTTGACAGCTTTGCTTTCTCTCCTTCCTTGGGGGCCTCTGGTGGAATTTTAGTTGTTTGGAATTCGTCTATATTTGGGGGGACTTTATTGCAAGTCCAACAATTTGCAGTGGTAATTGAGTTTGTTTCTAGGCACAACAATGAGCGCTGGACTCTTGTGGTGGTCTATGGACCTTGTTAGGGGGAAGCAAGGAATAATTTTGTAAACTGGTTATATCACCTGAACATTCCTGTGGATGAGAATTGGCTGTTATTGGGCGATTTTAACTTCTTACGGTCTATGGATAACAGGAATCTACCTGGTGGTGACCTGAATGACATGTTCATCTTTAATGAGATAATTGGACACCTCGGCCTTTTGGAGTTTCCCATCAAAGGCAGGTCCTACACTTGGTCCAATATGCAGGATGATCCACTTCTTGAGCAGCTTGACTGGTTTTTCACTTCTGTTGATTGGATCTCCGATTACCCCATGACTGAGGTCTTACCTCTTGCCAGGACTGCTTCTGACCATGTGCCCTGTATGGTTACAATTAAAACTTCTATTCCCAAGTCTAATATCTTTAGGTTTGAGAACTATTGGTTAGAGTTGGAGGGTTTTATGGATTGTGTGGATTCCTCATGGCAGAAGCAATCCAGAAAGGGCCATATTACTGCCAGGATAGCTGACAAATTTAAGTCCTTGAGAATGTGTCTTAAAAGGTGGCAGAAGAGCATTTCTAAACTGAAAACTCTAATCTGTAAATGCAATAGTGTTATCCTGCTCTTGGATGAGCTTGAGGAATATAGAACACTCTACAGACAGGAATCAAATTTCAGGATTGTGGTTAAATATCATGTTGAGAAATTGCTCCACCTTCAA
>NW_025263905.1:0-1578 GCF_018294505.1 Triticum aestivum
AATGAAACTATAGGTAGACTATTTAATTGATAAATTTAGTAAATGAGGTAGATTATTTTGCAACACTCGAGCATAAAATTTAGGGAACTATAAAGCGTAGGATTAAGACGCCATTGCTAGTTTCCCCAGAAAAACGCTGCCCCATTTGGAAATACATGTTGTTCCAGAAATAAAAAAGTCAAACTTGAACAACTTTGAAACACACTATGCATGGGAAATTTTAGTGTTGTATAATGAAAATAGTATCATTAGACTTGCTGTAACTTTTCTATAATACTGTGATCTGTAAAATTTGACCAATATATTCATATGAAAAGCAACTATTGTGATTGCCTGTTGAAGAACTACCCATTTGTCATCGGTATGTTACTTGCCCGAGATTCGATCGTCGGTATCTCAATACCTAGTTCAATCTCGTTACCGGCAAGTCTCTTTATTCGTTCCATAATACATCATCATTAGTTACATTGCTTGCAAGGCTTATTGTGATGTGCATTACCGAGAGGGGCCGGAGATACCTCTCCGACAATCGGAGTGACAAATCCTAATCTCGATCTATGCCAACTCAACAAGTACCCTCGGAGACACCAGTAGAGCACCTTTATAATCACCCAGTTACGTTGTGACGTTTGGTAGCACACAAAGTGTTCCTCCGGTATTCGGGAGTTGCATAATCTCATAGTCATAGGAACATGTATAAGTCATGAAGAAAGCAATAGCAATATACTAAACGAGCAAATGCTAAGCTAACTGAATGGGTCAAGTCAATCACATCATTCTCTAATAATGTGATCCCATTAATCAAATGACAACTCATGTCTATGGTTAGGAAACTTAACCATCTTTGATTCAACGAGCTAGTCAAGTAGAGGCATACTAGTGACGCTCTGTTTGTCTATGTATTCACACATGTACTAAGTTTTCGGTTAATACAATTCTAGAATGAATAATAAACATTTATCATGATATAAGGAAATATAAATAACAACTTTCTTATTACCTCTAGGGCATATTTCCTTCACTACTGCCATGCGAAATTCCAGGTTCAAACACATTATGGTTTATGAGCTATGAAAAGAACAAATTCAGCTATTAATCATGACGTTTACTGTTTTGGCAATATTCAGTGTTGATTTTCAATTTTTTTTATGCCTCGTAAATTGCAATGTGTTTGAACTTGGGAATTTCTCATGATAATGGAACATCACACTTTAACATCCGGTGCTTTTGAGATTTCTTCGAGACTTTAACACATTGTTTCCCAGTGGTTTGCATCGGTTTCCACCCACACTTGGTTTTCATGTAATATTATATCCTTCTTCATCAGAAGAAAAGGAAAATTAGAAGCTTGCATGCATGCACAGCCCGGACATCTCAGATCATAAAAAGGCATGAATATCTCAGATGATACAAGCACATTGTTAGAGAGTTTCAACGTACTTTTATTCCACGTACTTATGCATGCACATATACATGCAAGTCTGGTACAGTATTAATTCCAACAACACAACACGACACACTTCTACGATTGCGCATGTACTACCTACCTAGGGAACACTGTTGCATGCATGTATGCAC
>NW_025263906.1:0-1578 GCF_018294505.1 Triticum aestivum
CCGATGAATCAGACCTGACTCAACTCTAAGCAGTAGCAGGCATGACAAACAAGCATGAATGAGTAGGCACATCAAGGCTCAAACAACTCCTACTCATGCTAGTGGGTTTCATCTAATTACTGTGGAATGACAGGTCATGCAGAGGATAAAGGGGTTCAGCTACCGCAGCAAGTAACAAATATGTCGTTGTTGTCCTAATGCAGTAAAAGAGAGCAGGAGCGAGAGAGTAGGATTGTATCGGAATGGACAAGGGGGTTTTGCTTGCCTGGCACTTTTGAAGATAACATTGAGTCTTCATCAGTGTCAACGATCACATCATCGGTATCACGTCTATCGAGAGGGGACAAATACCGGCAACACAGAAGGGAACACAATCAATGCAATGCACAATATGATGCATGATCATGACATGGCAAAATGAATGTGTTTTGAGCCAATGCAACTAGCAACAGATTAAATGAAGTTGGTTTGAATACAAGATTCAAATTCAAACTCCATATGTGATTATTTAAATGCCCTTTATTGGATTTGTGCTAAACAGCAGCTATAAGTTGTTCTAACATGCATGAAAATGGTACAGATGGATTCCTTGAATTTTTCTGATAATTTTTCATATATAAATTATTTAATTTGGAGTTACGGTTGAATTTCTATGATTTTTAGAAGTTTTTACAATTTTCTGGAATTTTCTGATTATTTAGAATTAAAATAATTCCAGAAAATGAATTATGGCGTCAGCATGTCATCACCTTGACGTCAGCAGGTCAACAGGGCGCCTCCAGGTCAAAACTGACCAGTGGGGTCCACTGGTCAGTGACCCAGGGCTGTTTAGTGTCAATGGCAGGTGGGGCCGGGTCAAAGGCCACGTCAGCATGGTCAAAGCTGACGTGTGGGGCCACTGTGATTAATCTAAACTAACAGAAGTTTAAGCCGTGGTTAATTAAGGGCGTGGGGCCCAGCTGTCAGTGTCACAAAGCGGTGATTAGTGGCTAATTAAGCCAGCCACGTCACTGGCCACCGGAGTTCGGCCGGCGGCGACCCGGAACGCGGCGGAAGTTCACCGGGGTTGCGCTACGGGCGACGGCTGGACGTGCGAAGGGCACCAGAAGGTAGCCCGTGCCCGTGCGCACCTAGGGGGGCCAACGGGAGGTGCGGGGGTGGACGGAGTCCGCCGGAGTGGAGCCCGAGGCGGCGGCCGGAGCTCGGGTGGGTGCGGGGTTAGTGCTGCGGCTTGCAAACAAGCTAGCTGCCACGCTAGCGTTGCTCCACGGGTCGTTGCGAGTGCAACGGACGCACGCGCGGGGCCATTTGGTCACCGGGGCTTCGCCGGCGACGAGTCCGTGCGGCGGAGCGTCTCGGCTCCGGTAGAGGGGGCGGCTAGAGCTCGAAATCGAACTTGGGGTTAGGGGGAAACGGAGCAGGGACTCACGGGGATCGTGCAGGGAGGGTCAGCGAGCTCGGGGGCGCGCCGGAGTGGCCGAATTCGACGGAGAACGGCGCCGGGGCCGAAGCTCGGAGATGATGACGATGGCGGCTGCTCGGGGCCCTTCCGGTCACGTGGCTCGGTGAGGGGGTTGG
>NW_025263907.1:0-1578 GCF_018294505.1 Triticum aestivum
GCTCGACTTCGAGCTCCAACCATGTTCCCGTGCACGACCGAACCCCGGCGGCCGCAGCCGAGCTCGCCGCCGTCGACTCCGGCCACCCCGACCCCAACGGACTCCGCCAAGAGCTGCGGTTTGTCCTCAGCTCCACTCCGGTGGTCTCCGCGGCCCCTTTGGTGGCCGAAATGGCCAAAACCACTCCCGCCGCCGCGTCTGGCTCGCCGGCGGCTAAACGCCGGCGTCGCTGGTTTTGACTTTGACCCCGGGTGGGCCCTGGTTGACTCCCCTGAGTCAATGACAGGTGGGGCCCAGCCCTGCTAATTATACAGGATTAGTTTTAATTAAATCTTAATTAAAATAATCACCCTGACATGCGGGACCCACTGTCAGGTTTGACCCAGACCTGTTCAGTTGACCACTGACGTCACACTGACGTCAGGCTGACGCAGTAATTGATTTTCTGGATTTAAATTAAATCAGGAAATTCCAGAATATTATTTAGACTTCAAAAATTCATAACTTTTATTCTGTAACTCCAAATTGGACAAATTATATATGAAAAATGATCAGAAAAATCCAATCTATCCATCTGTACTATTTTCATGCATGATCAAACAAGTTAAATTGATGTTTTAAGCAGAACAAGGAAAAGCACTTTAAAAGGCCATGTTTGGAGTTTGAAATTTGAATCTTTGATTCAAATTTGTTCAAACCCTTCTGGTTTTAGTTGCATTAGCCCAACACACTCATATTGCCATGTTTCATGCATGCATCATATTGTTGCACATTGTTTGGTGACGCTTGTGTATCGATGTCCTTTGCGACAGGTTCTGCCCCCGAGGAGTACCGTGATTACCCTAACGAAGAACCATATCAGTGCATCGAACCATCAGGCAAGCAACCAACCATTTGATCATATGGATACAATCCCATGTTCTCGCTCCTGCCCTCTTTTACTGCATTAAGACAACGCGATTCAAACTGCTGTGTGCTACGGTAGTTGAACCCATTTCCTCTGCATGACCTGTCATTGCCACAGTAACTAGATGAAACCCACTAGCATGTGTAGGAGTTGATTGAGCCATATGTATGTGTTGTTCCTACCTTGCTATGCCTGCTATGCTTAGAGTCGTGTCAGGTCTGGTTCATCTAGGTGATGGGCTAGAGTGAAATGATTATGTCGGTAATGAGAATGGTGTGGTGAACACGATTTGGTAAAGGTATCGATGAGAGGCCATGTAGGAGTACATGGTGGGTTGTTTCATTGAAGCCGACCTTAAGCACTGAGATCTGTATATGTGATTTAAGATACAGCTACTACCATGCATTGGGCCCTGAAATATGACCCCGCTCGACTTCTTATTCACCCTAGCTCTCTGTCCAGGAGTTGCAAGTAGTTTCTGGTGTTTGTAGCCTACTGGAGGCCGTGGACAGCGCTGACCGTAGGGGTGGGCTGTGATGCGGTAGGTACGTGGCACGGTGTACCGAATACCCGTTAGGTATCTCGGGAACCCTGTTCACATCGTTCGGGGCCGTATGGGAAACCTCGGCCGGACTCCCTGCGGATGGAACCTGAATAGGCGATAAACCTGG
>NW_025263908.1:0-1578 GCF_018294505.1 Triticum aestivum
ACATGTGCACGCCTCTACATCGACCAGTATGTATGTACACGTTCACGACCAGAATGACAACACTATGTACGCTTCGACCAGGTGGGTCCCGACTATAAGGCACTTCCTTGCGTGCGAAGATGTACCTGGTGGGTCCCAGTAGTCAGGGGGGCGAATCGTTTTGTTTTTTGTGCCCGGACACACTTCCTTGCGTGCGAAGGTGATGATTGATCTAATGCAATAAAACCGGGAAACCTAGCGATTCGAAGTAACAAGCGGTGCACTCCGGGTATTCTATCACAGACAAACAAACAAGCATACAATAAGTACTCATCTAATGCACGGGTAAAACTCAAATAAGAGATCTAACCAGAAGGTTCAACTTAAGAACTCCGATTGGCAAAAGAATCAAATCGAACGAAGCAACGAAAGTCAAACAGCGAAAGAAAACAACTTCGTTCTACTAATCTGGATCTAGGGCAAATTTTACAGTAGCAAAATCTTGTTTAAGTTGGTTAAACGGATAGAGGGTTTCAAGACGAAACTCTAGGCGCTTGAATCGCCTGATTCCGATAAACGAGCGAAAAGTTATACTAAAACGAAAATCGGATCAGGAATCACGATCAGAAAAATCGCGGATTTAATCCAAGAAAAAGAAAAATGATGAACGCTCGCTAGAATGAACGAACGGACGAACGCTCGCTATTTAAATAAACCGGAAAAACCGATCTATTTAAAAAAACGAAACTAAAAAAACCGACGAAAACCGATTTAAAAAAAACGTTGGCACGGATGTCGACGCGGCGGCGAACCTCGGAGGCGGCGCGGCGCGGCGGCGGCGGCGGCAGGACCGGGCGGCGGCTAGGGTTGGGAGATGGGGCGGCTAGGGTTCCCCGGGGCTGGGCCTCAGCTTATAAAGGCCCCCTCGGGCCGGAGTCCTAGTCAGACATGGCCCGTAGGTCGGTTCGTTTTTCTTAATTATTCTGTTTGGAAGAAAAATAAAAAGAAATACTAAATAGACTCCAAAAATTCCGAAATAGATTTTCACGGGCTTATAAAATCAAGACGCACAAGGTGAACATTTATTTGGGACCTAAATGCAATTTTGAAAAACACACTTTTTTCCTAAATTCAAATAAAACACGGAAAAACTCCGAAATAAAATCTTATTTGATTTTATTATTATATCCTCAATATTTCTTTATTTTGGGAAATTCATTTTATTCCCTTTCTCATATTTTTGTAGTAGAAATAATCGATGATAAAATAAATAAAATCAAATGATCCTATTCTCAAAATTTGAGAAAACTCAAGTATGAAAATAGCGAAATCCCCAACTCTCTCCGTGGGTCATTGAGTTACGTGGAATTTCTAGGATCAACCAAAATGCAAAATAAAATATGGTATGCATTGATGATCTAATGTATAACATTCCAAATTGAAAATTTGGGATGTTACATTCATCTAGTTTCTTAATATCCGATTTCCATGCATGTTTAACATGTTTAAATGTTGTTTGGTTAAATTTTCTCCTATGTCATGCTAAAATGATTAATTCCATAACTAAATAACCGTAGGTCCAAACTTAACAAACTTTAT
>NW_025263909.1:0-729 GCF_018294505.1 Triticum aestivum
CTGGTAGTGCTCTAGGCTAGCTCATGTGTGCATCATGTTTAAATTCTGAAAATTTGAACTGAGGGAATTTTGGAAGCCTCAAAAACTTAAATAAAAGAGGGGCAAAAACCCTAGAAATCTCATTCATTGCTCCAAAATGCTCTTCTTAAATGTTTGATAATTTTTGGTAAGGGTTCTGGTCCCAACCAAAATATTGAACATTTTTAAGGATTTATTTTTGGGACTTTGGATTTAATTCATTAGCTATTTGAATTTGAATTATATTCATATAATTAGAATATAATTTCAAATACCCCTGAAATATTTTATAAGCTTTTGGAAAAGTCCATCTAGCAATATAAAATATTCAGAGGAGTTTTTGGCATTGTTTGAATTATTTTTAAATTCAAAACAGTGGCAAAACAGATTAAATAAAATAAAACAGAACAGAAAAAAATATAACACAGAGCACTTACCTGGCGCCACTTACCTGGCCCAGCTCCATCTGGCCGGCCCAGCCCACCACTTCCCCCCCCCCTGTCGCCTTCCTCCTCGCGCCAGTAGGCGCAGGCGCGTGGCCGGAGCGCGCGGGCACATGCCCAGGCCACCTCCTGCCTCTCTGCCTGTTTCCCCGTCGCCCTGAGGATGCCACGCACCCCCTGGACCGCTCTCACTCTCCCCTATTCCTTCTTCTCTCTTCTCTGGCTCTCTCACTCGCGCGACCGAGGACCGCCGTCGCCGCCGCTCGTC
>NW_025263909.1:739-1578 GCF_018294505.1 Triticum aestivum
GGCACACGCCCAGGCCACCTCCTGCCTCTCTGCCTGTTTCCCCGTCGCCCTGAGGATGCCACGCACCCCCTGGACCGCTCTCACTCTCCCCTATTCCTTCTTCTCTCTTCTCTGGCTCTCTCACTCGCGCGACCGAGGACCGCCGTCGCCGCCGCTCGTCGCAGTCGTAGCCACCACCGTCGTTCCACCCCACCAGAGTGACCAAAGGCTCCGCCTCGACGCCCCCGACCTCTCCATGGAGCTACGCAACGCCGGGAGCCCTGCATCACCGCCCACGCCGTCTTCCCCATATCCGGCCGCCCGAGATCGCCGTCGTTGATTCGTCGTCACCAAGCCATCCCCGAGCCCACTAGTCTGCTCTGCGAGTTCACCGTGAGCACTGGAATCTTTCCCCTCTCTCCCCTGCCTCGTTTGCACCGCGTAGCTATCAAATCCGCCGGAGCCGCGAGCTTACCACCGCCGGCGATGTCGCCGCCGCCGCGCTAGTCGCTGGAGCTCGTGTCCGAGCACTCCATCGTGCTCAGCACGCTCCCAGTAGCACATATCACCCCACCACCGTCCTCCCCGTGCACCCTAACGCAATCCCGTGCACAACCGAACTCCGGCCACCGCCTTTGAGCTCGTGGCCGTCCACTCCGGCCACCCCCGGCCCGGCTACTGCCACCAGCCGACGCGCTGCAACACCAGCTACCCGTAGAGATCAACCGCGGCTCAAACCGCTGTCTGTACGCGAAACCCGAGCAACTCCGGCGTGTTGCCGCCCCGGGTTTGGTCGCCGCCGGCTGAACTCCGGTGACGCCGACGTGGCGCACTTACTTAGTCACTAATGACCCTGCTAA
>NW_025263910.1:0-1578 GCF_018294505.1 Triticum aestivum
CGACTCCCTCTTCCTCCCCACCGCTCCACAGCTCCCCGGAAGCCCTGCATCGCCGCCACGTCGCCGTTCCCCTCTTCGGGCTCCGACCATCGTCGCCGTCGAATTCGTCGTCTCCAGCGCGTCCCCGAGCCCGCTTCGACGCCCACTGCAACCGCGGTGAGCTACGCCACCGTTTCCCCCTCTTCTCCCCCTCGTTCCCCCACCGTAGCCTCCTCCCCACCACGGCCGAACCTCCGCCGTCGCCGAGCTCGCCGTCGACGCAGCTCCGGTGACCATTTGGTCACCCCGGCGAGTCCAACGAGTTCGCAAGACCCCGTAGAGCATTCCTAGCGCCTCGCTTCGCTCGACTTCGAGCTCCAACCCCATTCCCGTGCACGACCGAACCCCGGCGGCCGCAGCCGAGCTCGCCGCCGTCGACTCCGGCCACCCCGACCCCAACGGACTCCGCCAAGAGCTGCGGGTTGTCCTCAGCTCCACTCCGGTGGTCTCCGCGGTCCATTTGGTGGCCGAAATGGCCAAAACCACTTCCGCCGCCGCGTCGGGCTCGCCGGCGACTAAACGCCGGTAGCCGACTTTGACTTTGACCACGGGTGGGCCCTGGTTGACTCCCCTGAGTCAATGACAGGTGGGGCCCAGCCCTGCTAATTAAACAGGATTAGTTTTAATTAAATTTTAATTAAAATAATCACCCTGACATGCGGGACCCACTGTCAGGTTTGACCCAGACCTGTTCAGTTGACCACTGACGTCACACTGACGTCAGGCTGACGCAGTAATTGATTTTCTGGATTTAAATTAAATCAGGAAATTCCAGAATATTATTTAAACTTCAAAAATTCATAACTTTTATTCTGTAACTCCAAATTGGACAAATTATATATGAAAAATGATCAGAAAAATCCAATCTATCCATCTGTACTATTTTCATGCATGATCAAACAAGTTAAATTGATGTTTTAAGCAGAACAAGAAAAGGCACTTTAAAAGGCCATATTTGAATTTGGAATTTGAATCTTTGATTCAAATTTGTTCAAACCCTTCTGGCTTTAGTTGCATTAGCCCAACACACTCATATTGCCATGTTTCATGCATGCATCATATTGTTCCACATTGTTTGGTGATGCTTGTGTATCGATGTCCTTTGCGATAGGTTCTGTCCCCGAGGAGTACCGTGATTACCCTAACGAAGAACCGTATCCGTGCATCGAACCATCAGGCAAGCAACCAACCATTTGATCATATCGATACAATCCCATGTTCTCGCTCCTGCTCTCTTTTACTGCATTAAGACAACGCGTTTCAAACTGCTGTGTGCCACGGTAGTTGAACCCATTTCCTCTGCATGACCTGTCATTGCCACAGTAACTAGATGAAACCCACTAGCATGTGTAGGAGTTGATTGAGCCATATGTATGTGTTGTTCCTACCTTGCTATGCCTGCTATGCTTAGAGTCGTGTCAGGTCTGGTTCATCTGGGTGATGGGCTAGAGTGAAATGATTATGTCGGTAATGAGAGTGGTGTGGTGAACACGATTTGGTAAAGGTATCGATGAGAGGCCATGTAGGAGTACATGGTGG
>NW_025263911.1:0-1578 GCF_018294505.1 Triticum aestivum
AAATAGTTTTACACTAGAGTTGAACTAGCTCTATAAGCTTGTACAAATAATTTTAGACTAGAGTTGAACTAGCTCTATAAGCTAGTTCAAATAATTTTACACTGGAGTTGAACTAGCTCTATAAGCTTGTACAAATAATTTTACAGTAGAGTTGAACTAGCTTTATAAGCTAGTTCAAATAATTTTAAACTAGAGTTGAACTAGCTCTATAAGCTAGTTCAAATAATTTTACACTGGAGTTGAACTAGCTCTATAAGCTTGTACAAATAATTTTACAGTAGAGTTGAACTAGCTCTATAAGCTAGTTCAAATAATTTTACACTAGAGTTGAACTAGCTCTATAGTCTAGTACAAATAATTTTACACTAGAGTTGAACTAGCTCTATAAGCTAGTTCAAATAATTTTACACTAGAATTGAACAAGTTCTATAAGCTAGTTCAAATACTTTTACACTTGAGTTGAACTAGCTCTATAAGCTTGTGCAAATAATTTTTCAGTAGAGTTGAACTAGGTCAATAAGCTAGTTCAAATAATTTTACACTAGAGTTGAACTAGCTCTATAGCCTAGTACAAATAATTTTACACTACTGTTGAACTAGCTCTATATGCTTGTACAAATAATTTTACACTAGAGTTGACTAGCTCTATAGTCTAGTACAAATAATTTTACACTAGAGTTGAACTAGCTCTATAAGCTAGTTCAAATAATTTTACACTAGAGTTGAACTAGCTCTATAGCCTAGTACAAATAATTTTACACTAGAGTTGAACTAGCTCTATAAGCTAGTTCAAATAATTTTACACTAGAATTGAACAAGTTCTATAAGCTAGTTCAAATACTTTTACACTAGAGTTGAACTAGCTCTATAGCCTAGTACAAATAATTTTACACTAGAGTTGAACTAGCTCTATAAGCTAGTTCAAATAATTTTACACTAGAGTTGAACTAGCTCTATAGCCTAGTACAAATAGTTTTACACTAGAGTTGAACTAGCTCTATAAGCTTGTACAAATAATTTTAGACTAGAGTTGAACTAGCTCTATAAGCTAGTTCAAATAATTTTACACTGGAGTTGAACTAGCTCTATAAGCTTGTACACATAATTTTACAGTAGAGTTGAACTAGCTTTATAAGCTAGTTCAAATAGTTTTAAACTAGAGTTGAACTAGCTCTATAAGCTAGTTCAAATAATTTTACACTGGAGTTGAACTAGCTCTATAAGCTTGTACAAATAATTTTACAGTAGAGTTGAACTAGCTCTATAAGCTAGTTCAAATAATTTTACACTAGAATTGAACAAGTTCTATAAGCTAGTTCAAATACTTTTACACTTGAGTTGAACTAGCTCTATAAGCTTGTGCAAATAATTTTTCAGTAGAGTTGAACTAGGTCTATAAGCTAGTTCAAATAATTTTACACTAGAGTTGAACTAGCTCTATAGCCTAGTACAAATAATTTTACACTAGAGTTGAACTAGCTCTATATGCTTGTACAAATAATTTTACACTAGAGTTGACTAGCTCTATAGTCTAGTACAAATAATTTTACACTAGAGTTGAACTAGCTCTATAAGCTA
>NW_025263912.1:0-1578 GCF_018294505.1 Triticum aestivum
GATCTCATGGATGAAGAATTCGATAGCGAGTCCGACGCCTAGAGGAGTCCCAGTCAGTCTCGTGCGACCTTGGCTTTGGTCACTGTATTATATCCGCTTCCGCTACCCAAATAAATTCATTGAGCCTCACCTCGACGCTCGATGAGATGCCAGTTTGCGAACTGTGCTATCCACTCCCCATTGTGTTATTCCACTACCACTTATTTCTCGAGTCAGTAGTATGCCACCACACCATTGTGTTATATCTGCCATTATGTATAATTATTGGCGCGCTTGTAATAATCGTCAAGCATCCCAGCTCGACCCGTGTAATATATTCATGCTACTGGCTGTTTGTATCAAGAATTTGTCCACCAGTATGATGGATTTTCCTCATACTGGACTCAACAGATCGGTTTCTCAATAAACATCTTTATTGAAAAACCGGTCGTGACAAGCTTGGTACCAGAGCCAGGCTGACTGTAGGAAGCCACTAGGTGCGATCGCGAATCGGTTATTAGCTGTTGGGGAACGTTGGAGAAAACAAAAATTTTCCTACTCGTTTCACCAAGATCATCTAGGAGTTCATCTAGCAAGGAGTGATTAGATGCATCTACATACCTTTGTAGATCGCGCACGGAAGCGTTCAAAGAACGGTGATGATGTAGTCGTACTCGACGTGATCCAAATCACCGATGACCAGCGCCGAACGGACGGCACCTCCGCGTTCAACACACGTACGGGATGGGAGACGTCTCCTCCTTCTTGATCCAGCAAGGGGGCAGGAGAGGTTGATGAAGATCCAGCAGCACGACGGCGTGGTGGTGGATGCAAGGCGTCACAGCAGCAGGGCTTCGCCGAGACTACGAGGGAGAGACGTAACGGGGGGAGATGGAGGCGCCAGGGGCTGGTGTGAAATCCCTCCTCTCCCCCCCACTATATATAGGGGTGCCAGGGGGGCGCCGGCCCTAGTAGATGAGATCTACTAGGGGGGGCGGCGGCCAAGGGGAGGTTTCCCTCCCCCCCAAGGCACCTAGGGGTGCCTTCCACCACATGGACTCTTCCATGGTGGAAACCCTAGGCGCATGTGCCTATAGGGGCTGGTGCCCTTGGCCCATCTAGGCCAAGGCGCACCCCCTACAGCCCATGTGCCCCCCCGGGACAGGTGGCCCCACCCGGTGGACCCCCGGGACCCTTCCGGTGGTCCCGGTACAATACCGATAACCCCGAAACTTGTCCCGATGCCCGAAATAGCACTTCCTATATATAATTCTTTACCTCCGGACCATTCCGGAACTCCTCGTGACGTCCGGGATCTCATCCGGGACTCCGAACAACATTCGGGTTTCTGCATATACATATCTTCATAACCCTAGCGTCACCGAACCTTAAGTGTGTAGACCCTACGGGTTCGGGAGACAAGCAGACATGACCGAGACGACTCTCCGGTCAATAACCAACAGCGGGATCTGGATACCCATGTTGGCTCCCACATGCTCCATGATGATCTCATCGGATGAACCACGATGTCGAGGATTCAATCAATCCCGTACGCTATTCCCTTTGTCTATCGATATGTTACTTGCCCGAGATTCGATC
>NW_025263913.1:0-1578 GCF_018294505.1 Triticum aestivum
ATAAAGTTTGTTAAGTTTGGACCTACGGTTATTTAGTTATGGAATTAATCATTTTAGCATGACATAGGAGAAAATTTAACCAAACAACATTTAAACATGTTAAACATGCATGGAAATCGGATATTAAGAAACTAGATGAATGTAACATCCCAAATTTTCAATTTGGAATGTTATACATTAGATCATCAATGCATACCATATTTTATTTTGCATTTTGGTTGATCCTAGAAATTCCACGTAACTCAATGACCCACGGAGAGAGTTGGGGATTTCGCTATTTTCATACTTGAGTTTTCTCAAATTTTGAGAATAGGATCATTTGATTTTATTTATTTTATCATCGATTATTTCTACTACAAAAATATGAGAAAGGGAATAAAATGAATTTCCCAAAATAAAGAAATATTGAGGATATAATAATAAAATCAAATAAGATTTTATTTCGGAGTTTTTCCGTGTTTTATTTGAATTTAGGAAAAAAGTGTGTTTTTCAAAATTGCATTTAGGTCCCAAATAAATGTTCACCTTGTGCGTCTTGATTTTATAAGCCCGTGAAAATCTATTTCGGAATTTTTGGAGTCTGTTTAGTATTTCTTTTTATTTTTCTTCCAAACAGAATAATTAAGAAAAACGAACCGACCTACGGGCCATGTCTGACTAGGACTCCGGCCCGAGGGGGCCTTTATAAGTTGAGGCCCAGCCTCGGGGAACCCTAGCCGCCCCATCTCCCAACCCTAGCCGCCGCCCGGTCCTGCCGCCGCCGCCGCCGCGCCGCGCCGCCTCCGAGGTTCGCCGCCGCGTCGACATCCGTGCCAACGTTTTTTTTAAATCGGTTTTCGTCGGTTTTTTTAGTTTCGTTTTTTTAAATAGATCGGTTTTTCCGGTTTATTTAAATAGTGAGCGTTCGTCCGTTCGTTCATTCTAGCGAGCGTTCATCATTTTTCTTTTTCTTGGATTAAATCCGCGATTTTTCTGATCGTGATTCCTGATCCGATTTTCGTTTTAGTATAACTTTTCGCTCGTTTATCGGAATCAGGCGATTCAAGCGCCTAGAGTTTCGTCTTGAAACCCTCTATCCGTTTAACCAACTTAAACAAGATTTTGCTACTGTAAAATTTGCCCTAGATCCAGATTAGTAGAACGAAGTTGTTTTCTTTCGCTGTTTGACTTTCGTTGCTTCGTTCGATTTGATTCTTTTGCCAATCGGAGTTCTTAAGTTGAACCTTCTGGTTAGATCTCTTATTTGAGTTTTACCCGTGCATTAGATGAGTACTTATTGTATGCTTGTTTGTTTGTCTGTGATAGAATACCCGGAGTGCACCGCTTGTTACTTCGAATCGCTAGGTTTCCCGGTTTTATTGCATTAGATCAATCATCACCTTCGCACGCAAGGAAGTGTGTCCGGGCACAAAAAACAAAACGATTCGCCCCCCTGACTACTGGGACCCACCAGGTACATCTTCGCACGCAAGGAAGTGCCTTATAGTCGGGACCCACCTGGTCGAAGCGTACATAGTGTTGTCATTCTGGTCGTGAACGTGTACATACATACTGGTCGATGTAGAGGCGTGCACATGT
>NW_025263914.1:0-1578 GCF_018294505.1 Triticum aestivum
GCGAGGGGCTGTTCTTGGCTGGTGCGATGAACTGCTTGGGTGAGTTCAGTCGCCTCTCTCTCTCTCTAGTCTGCCCAAAATCTCCTCTCCTCTCCAAATCTCTTTTCTCCTCCCCTCTATTATTCCTCTTTTCTTCTTCTCCAAATCTCTTTTCGCGGTGGCTAGCTCTATTTATAGAGGGAGGCCCTGGGCCTCTTCCCAAATATTGAGCGGGAAGGGCGCCAACAATTGGCCATTTTTAAGGGGAACATCTAGTACACTTATCCTGACTAAAGTCGGTCCTCGCCTGCCAAAGACCCTGACGGTGATGCCGCTTGGGCTCCACGATGACCTCCATCCTGTCGTCCTGCTGGTCTTGGTCTTGTTGCACCGAAATGGTTGCCTTTGCTTGATACTCTTGCATGCGCTTGCCCCCTTTACACCAAAGAGGAAACAACGACTCTGTGCGGGCCGGCGCCCGCCTGGCGCCTGCCTGGCCTCGGTCGTCATAGCTTGCGTCATGGGCACCTCGTGAGGTACCCCGCCTTGATCTCTCTGCCTCCTCGTGAGCCAGCCTGACGAGGCTATGCCCAAGGAAGCCTCCTGTCGTCCACCCCGCGAGGCTTGGCCCCTCGCAAGGGTCTTGAGTATGTGTTGATGAAGATGGGTCATACTGGGCCACTCCCTGAGCCACGCCGCAGGCCGTAGGCAGGCAAGTCTGGGTACCCCCATTCCCAGAACATCGACAGTAGCCCCCGGGCCCAAGGCGCGCCTGGACTTGGCTTAGCACAGAAGCGAAGGGGCAAGTGTGAAGCGTCGCGGGCCCCATCAGCCTACGGCCTTGGGCGCCGCGTGGCGGTTGATTGGACGTGGGCGTCCTGGCTCCCCCATGACGCATCGGCAACTGCACGAATTGACAAGTCCCTACATGCAAAACGGGTCATGATTACCTGTGATCGTGGAGGCCGGCGGTTGGCCTCCCCCGGCTATATGTACGGAACGGCGCGGGCCTTTCCAGTCCATATCTTCCTGCTACTCTCCGTCTTCTTCTTTGTCCGCGCTCCACCCTATGCCAATGTCACCGATCCGTCGGTTTTCTGCCGAAGAGAAGGGGAAGGCCCCCCGAGAGGGTCCTGTCCCGCTTCCTCCGAAGAAACGGCTCGTCTCTTACCGCGAAAAAGGGGGTGCTTGGCAGGAGGTGTCGAGGCCATGGTTTGAGCGGCCGCCGCCTGGATTCCCATTGCCCTTGTATGCCCGGATCGAGGGTCCTAAAGGCGCAGGCGCCGAGCGGCACCGCCAGAGGCGCCATCTCCGCTGGCGGATCACGGCGGTGCGCATCGTTCCTCCTGGAGTTCACGCTGAGGGTTCCTCTTGCGAGCTCGTGCTTCACGCCGCCATGCCTCCTCGGTCTTGGATTCGCCTCCCTCCTTCCTTCGCCTTCAAGATCCCGCCGAGGGGGCCTATCGAGCTTTGGCTGCAGCATGCTGACTGCAGTACCCCTGTGACCGGAGCGGAGGTTGAGGTCGTCGCTCCGGGCAAGGTCTACATGACCCGTGGCTGGGGCGAGATCGCCTGGGTCTGCAGGACGGGTGGCGCCCT
>NW_025263915.1:0-1578 GCF_018294505.1 Triticum aestivum
TTAGGGTAATCACGGTACTCCTCGGGGACAGATCCTGTCGCAAAGGACATCGATACACAAGCATCACCAAACAATGTGCAACAATATGATGCATGCATGAAACATGGCAATATGAGTGTGTTGGGCTAATGCAACTAAAACCAGAAGTGTTTGAACAAATTTGAATCAAGGATTCAAATTTCAAATTCAAATATGGCCTTTTAAAGTGCCTTTTCTTGTTCTGCTTAAAACATCAATTTAACTTGTTTGATCATGCATGAAAATAGTACAGATGGATAGATTGGATTTTTCTGATCATTTTTCATATATAATTTGTCCAATTTGGAGTTACAGAATAAAAGTTATGAATTTTTGAAGTTTAATTAATATTCTGGAATTTCCTGATTTAAATTAAATCCAGAAATATAATTATTGCGCCAGCATGAGGTCAGCATGACGTCAGTGGTCAACTGTGGCTGGCTGAGGTCAAACCTGACGTGTGGGGCCCACACGTCAGTGACAGGGGGGGTTAAACAGGATTAAATTAATCCTAATTAGGGGTTAGTGGCGCTGGGGCCCACTGTCAGTGTCAGGGGGGGTTGACTAACAGTAGTTAGCGCTAACCTAACCACCTGGCCGACAGGGCCCACGCGTCAGTGACCCTGGGGGGTCAAACCCCCGGTTGGACAAGTCAAACCCCACCGGCGACATGACGCCGGCGAGGTCCGAGACGGCGGCGAAAGTGCTTTTTGCCATTCCGGCAACCAAATGGACGGCGGAAGGCATCTACGTGTTGCTGAGGTTGAGCCGCGACTATTGGTGGTGGTGGTTGGGCTCGGGGTGGCCGGAGTTGACGGCGGCGAGCTCGGCTGCGGCGGCCGGAGTTCGGGTGCGGTCGGGATCAATGTTGCAGGGGGTTTGGGGAGGCGTTGGTGCGTGCTGCGTGCTCCTGGTGAGGTGGGGAGCACGATGGTGTGCTCGGTTGGGCGCTACGGCGACCGTGGCCACGACGGCGACATCGCCGGCGGCGTGGAGCTCTCGGCCAAGGTGGGGCTAGGGCCTAGAGGTCGGAAGAGACCAGGGAAGAAGGGGGAAACGATCCGGGGCTCACCGCGGAGCTGCAGGGATGGTTAGCGGGCTCGGGGACGCGCTGGTGACGGTGAATTCGACGGCGACGACGGTCAGAGCCCGAAGAGGGGAACGGCGACGTGGCGGCGATGCAGGGCTTCCGGGGAGCTGTGGAGCGGTGGGGAGGAAGAGGGAGTCGAGGCGGAGCTCCTGAGCTAGTCGGGGGAGCGAGGGGTGGTCGGAGACGGTGGCTATGGCGAACGGCGGCGACGGTGGTGTTCGGCCGTGAGAGAGAGAGAGAGGGAGCAGCACGGGAGAGAGAGAGGGATAAGGCCAGGGGATCGGGGCGGCACCGAGAAGAAACGCCGCGGCGTCGCGCTGGCGAGGGAGGCAGGCAGACGAGCTGGTGGCGTGGCGCTCCGGCCGTGCGCGCGCGCCGGCCACACGCCTGGCCGACTGGCGCCAGGAGGACGACGGCGGTGGTGGGCTGGGCTGGCTTGCTGGGCCGGCCAGCTGGCTGGGCCGCACAGG
>NW_025263916.1:0-1578 GCF_018294505.1 Triticum aestivum
CCTGCCCCGATGTCTTGAAAGGTTCTAGGGATCGGGTTACCCTACCCGTGGCCCATTACTCCGACATTACCTCTGGAAAGGAGCCTAACTTCAAGACAGATCCTCCAGCTCGGCGATTTTACCGTGGGGGCCGTACGGCCATTAAGCCAACAACACCTCCCATGATCGCCAAACACCACCTCCGCATCGGCCTTGAGTACTCCGAAAAAAAAGATTCAATAGATGTCTCATCCTTAAACGAGCTGCTAGATCGCATTACCGCCCTGGGGGTTTCAACAGACTACGGTCGGATCAGGCTTAAACCTGATCAGAGGGAAATCAATCTCCCGCCAATCACCCACCTGGTAGCAGGTGTCAAAGAATGAGCTAGTAACACTTCTTCCCCCATGTTAAAAACCAGATATGTTCGGGTCTCCGAACCCCTCGAGCTGCATACCCCTCCTTCGGAGGTGATTCTGCATCCCCCAAAGTCACGGTCGGACATAGGGTTTGGGGAGTGCCTGGATCTTCTTGGACCCGAACTAGTGACCTCGGAGATTTTGCAAGCTCTAGACACAAATTTGGGTTGGGATTCAAATTTTAGCCCACCCACCCCCCACAATCAATACTCTCCAAGCAATTCAGGCCCTCCACACATATATGACCTGATGTATGTACGACAACAACCTCAGCAAACTGTCCATCACTTTTGGGCCAGATTCCTACTTGTTAAAAACAAGATTAAAGATTGCTGCGACAATGATGTAGTCTTGGTCTTCCATCGCAATTATACCGACAAGGGAATTCGGAATGCCCTCAACCGTCGTGGCATACAGAGCTTCACAAAACTATCACAGGTGGTACAACTGTACTACGCGATGGAAAGCACATGGAAGGCCCAGAAAACCCAACTGGAGCCTGCTGCCTTTAAGCAGTGTGCAACCCAGGCTAAACAGATACACCCTTGCGAGGCATCCGATCATCAGTCTGTCGGCAGAAAAAACAAACCCTTTATGGGATACAAGTCTGTTCTTGAAGAAATCCTTGGCAAGCTCTGTCTAATACATGCAACTCCAAGTATAGACTCAACTCATAGTCTCCGCGCATGTTGGGTACTCCGGCAGGTAGCAAAGAGTGGGGAGGCCATCCTCACCGCCATCACTCCAGAGAAACACTCTCCGGAGAGGGATGATTTTAACGTCTGCATGGTCTTCGAGACATTTTCTTCAAATAATCGGCGTAAAAGAGCACTTGCAACCACCTCCTCTGGCTCCGGTTCGGCATGACAGCCGCATCCTCTAGCTCCGGCTCCAGGTGCGGGACAGCCGCCTCCGCCTCCGACGCCTACCCGGACCAGAACGCGGCCTACGTCGTCTTCACAAGCCTCAGCAACGACAAGCGCAACGAGTGCCTCCTTCGGCAGGAGGTGAACACCGTTGTCCCGGCCAAACCAGAATTCATGCACTGGTCGGACCGGCCGGTCACTTGGACCCGGGAAGACCACTCGGCAGTCATGCCGAACCCGGGTGGCTACGCCCTCGTCCTTAACCCCACCATTGCTGCGCGACGCACATGCAAGTTTTCCCGAGTCCTCATCGA
>NW_025263917.1:0-1578 GCF_018294505.1 Triticum aestivum
AGTCAGGAGTTCAAATAAGTTTAAAAAAATGAAATCCCTTTGTAACAGACGAGTTTCCGAATGAAATCCTGATACTTTGAAAGAGATTGTCCGTTTTGTAGACGAAGTCCATCCAGTTTTTGCCGTAACCCTCTCAACTTTCTTGCACATGCTATGTGGATGAAATGATGATATCATGCCAACTTTCAACCTTTTCAGAGTTCATTATAAATGCTTTTCAATTTTAGGGTCTTATAGCTCAAAATAATTAGTAAATGCATGAAAAATAACAAATGAAGTCAGAAAGGATTGAAAAATGATGATGTGGCTTTGAATGGTGCATTTTGAACACACAAAAAGTCAGGAGTTCAAATAAGTTTTAAAAAATGAAATCCCTTTGTAACAGACGAGTTTCCGGATGAAATCCTGATACTTTGAAAGAGATTGTCCGTTTTGTACACGAAGTGCATCCAGTTTTTGCCGTAACCCTCTCAACTTTCTTGCACATGCTATGTGGATGAAATGATGATATCATGCCAACTTTCAACCTTTGCAGAGTTCATTTGAAATGCTTTTCAATTTTAGGGTCTTATAGCTCAAAATAATTAGTAAATGCATGAAAAATAACAAATGAAGTCAGAAAGGATTGAAAAATGATGATGTGGCTTTGAATGGTGCATTTTGAACACACAAAAAGTCAGGAGTTCAAATAAGTTTTAAAAAATGAAATCCCTTTGTAACAGACGAGTTTCCGGATGAAATCCTGATACTTTGAAAGAGATTGGCCGTTTTGTACACGAAGTGCATCCAGTTTTTGCCGTAACCCTCTCAACTTTCTTGCACATGCTATGTGGATGAAATGATGATATCATGCCAACTTTCAACCTTTTCAGAGTTCATTTGAAATGCTTTTCAATTTTAGGGTCTTATAGCTCAAAATAATTAGTAAATGCATGAAAAATAACAAATGAAGTCAGAAAGGATTGAAAAATGATGATGTGGCTTTGAATGATGCATTTTGAACACACAAAAAGTCAGGAGTTCAAATAAGGTTTAAAAAAATGAAATCCCTTTGTAACAGACGAGTTTTCGGATGAAATCCTGATACTTTGAAAGAGATTGTCCGTTTTGTACACGAAGTGCATCCAGTTTTTGCCGTAACCCTCTCAACTTTCTTGCACATGCTATGTGGATGAAATGATGATATCATGCCAACTTTCAACCTTTTCAGAGTTCATTTGAGATGCTTTTGAATTTTAGGGTCTTATAGCTCAAAATAATTAGTAAATGCATGAAAAATAACAAATGAAGTCAGAAAGGATTGAAAAAATATGATGTGGCTTTGAATGGTGCATTTTGAACACACAAAAACTCAGGAGTTCAAATAAGGTTTAAAAAATGAAATCCATTTGTAACAGACGAGTTTCCGGATGAAATCCTGATAATTTGAAAGAGATCGTCCGTTTTGTACACGAAGTGCATCCAGTTTTTGCCGTAACCCTATCAACTTTCTTTCACATGCTATGTGGATGAAATGATGATATCATGCCAACTTTCAACCTTTTCAGAGTTCATTTGAAATGCTTTTCAATTTTAGGG
>NW_025263918.1:0-1578 GCF_018294505.1 Triticum aestivum
AACATGACTCTACGACTCAAGTATTTATTCAATAGGCTCCGAGGAGCGAGATATTACAAACATGGGTCTCATGACCCAACACTCAGAGCATACAAGTCAAAGCACAAGCGGAAGCTTAACATGTCTGAGTACAGACATCTACAAATGAAAAAGGCTGAGAAGCTTGACTATCTACCAGATCCTGCCGAGGGGCACAAGATCGTAGCTGAGGTAACAAGCTAAACGTCGAAGTCCACGCGGTACTACTAGCGAGACTAAAGTCTCTCTGCAAAAACATAAATTAAGCAACGTGAGTACAAATGTACCCAGCAAGACTTACATCAGAACTAACTACATATGCATCATTATCAACAAAGGGGGTGGTGGGGTTTAACTGCAGCAAGCCAGCTTTGTCTCGGTGGCTATCCTGTACTACGACTGCAAGTAACTCTTTTGAGGTGGCGCACACGAGTCCACATATTCACCATATCAATACACCACTATGGATCCGCTCCCGTCTCCCTACGAGAACGCCATCCATAGCACTCACGCTTATCTTGCGTATTTTAGAGTATCCACTTTCACTTGTCTATGAACTGCACAGGCAACCCAGAAGTCCTTTACCGCGGACACGGCTATTCGAATAGATAATGTTAACCCTGCAGGGGTGTACTTCTTCACACACGCTCTCACCACTTACCGTCGTTTACACGACATGTACTCGGCAACCTTCAAGCGGAAGCCCAGCGAGGGTGTCGGCCACGACCTGACTAACCACACAAGTCTCTCGTCCAGGTTTATCGCCTATTCGGGTTCCATCCGCAAGGAGATCCGGCCGGGGTGTCGCTCACGGCCCCAAACTATGTGTGCAGGGTTCCCAAGTCCACCATCCGGGTGCTACTTGGTACACCAGGCCACTGTGCCTAGTCTGTCCCAAGCCCACTTGTACCGGGTGCCACTTGGTAGACTACTAACACTACCTACAAACACCAGAAACTAGTTGCAACTCCTGGACAGAGATCAAGTTGATTAATAAGTCGAGAGGGGCACTTAAGCATTCCAATGCGTGGTAGTAGCTGGTCATGGATCACAAACACAGAACTCAGTTCCTGAGGACGGCTGCAATGAGACAACCCACCATGTACTCCTACATGGCCTCTCACCGCTACCTTTACCAAATCGTGTTCACACACTTAGCTCTCAACAGTAGGACACGTTTCACAACATTCCAATTCATCCCCGATGAATCAGACCTGACACAACTCTAAGCAATAGCAGGCATGACAAACAAGCATGAATGAGTAGGCACATCAGGGCTCAAACAACTCCTACTCATGCTAGTGGGTTTCATCTATTTACTGTGGCAATGACAGGTCATGTAAAGGATAAAGGGGTTCAGCTACCGCAGCAAGTAACAGATGAATCGTTGTTGTCCTAATGCAGTAAAAGAGAGCAGGAGCGAGAGAGTGGGATTTTATCGAAATGAACAAGGGGGTTTTGCTTGCCTGGCACTTCTGAAGATAGCATTGAGTCTTCATCAGTGTCAACGATCACAACGTCGGAACATCGTCTACCGAGAGGGGACAAATACCGGCAAAC
>NW_025263919.1:0-1578 GCF_018294505.1 Triticum aestivum
AGTGGTTCGCCTGACTCGATGCCTAGATGTACCCGGCCATACTGCCATGTTGGTCAGGGTAATGACTGAGGCTGGATACCGTTGGTATCCTGAGTACACGGTCGAAGAGCAATTCCGAGACTTTAATCAAAGCCAGTATCTCTGCACTGTCAGGATATTTCCATCTTATCCTGGGTCCACCGAGCCCCTTCACTGCTCCTATGGACTCGGGGTTACTATTGAGATGGCTGTGCAGGACGCCGCCTACTCTATGATGACCATCATGCGAGTCAGATCTGGACTATTTCGGGACTCTGATTTCCGGTATATGCCAGGATCACTTCCGGGAGCACAAGGGTATCTTCAGGCTATCTATGCTGACCCCACTCAGGAGGATTCACGGACTCGCACCACTGCTGAGATGCTCGAGGATAAGGACCGTGAAAATCGGGCCTTGAGGTTAGAGCTCTTTAATACCCGTGCTGACCACTGGGCCACATTGACTCGGTTCGCACCGGCGGTGCAAGCTGGATATTCGGATATGCGCGATCTCTATCCTGTGAGATCTGCTCTGCCAGACGTGATCGGTTGGCGTGATGTAGGAGGCATCACCCCACCTTGCGGTCCCCGCAGGCCACCGTCTGTTGGTCCAAGACCTCATCCTAGTCCCTATGGTACACAAGCTCCGCGAGATCGTCTGTTTCCGGATGATCATGTTGAGCTTCCAGGCTATGGAGGTGACTTCTACGAAGACTACTACGGATCGGTCTGAGTTAGTGGTAGTATCACTAGTTCGCACTATCTGTGTCGTCTATCGTCCCGCGTGACTCGTGGGATATGACCTAGTTTGTACTCTTTCCGTAGGTGTAGAAAAATAATGTATAGGAGCTTGGGATGCCTCCGATGAGATGTAATCCTCTTTTCACCGTAATAGTACTTTGTTTGGTCTTGTACTAAACCCTGTATGGTGTGTATGACGATGGAATAAAGAAGCAGTTTCTGTATCTACCATGTCATACGGATGATCATCTTGCATTTCGAGTTATTCCTTACATTTTGTATCCTATGTCGGAATTTTATCATCCTGACTAAATCATTGTCTTGTTTACCTAGGATGGTCAACACGCGCACTAACCCTGCTCCTCAAGAGTAGGCCGAAGGCAGTGAAGTCAGGGATGCAAATCTGCCTCATCCTCCTTCCCTAGCCGAGGTTATGATGGAAGCTGAGAGAAACAAGCGGGAGACCAACCGTTTGTTGGAGCGTATTGAACAGAACACAGCACACCATCAGAGGACTAACGTGGTGTCACTCAGTGATTTTATCAAATTACATCCACCCACGTTCCACCACTCCGTCGAGCCTCTCGACGCTGATGACTGGCTTCGCAGTATCTCTCACAAGCTGCGTTCCGCGCTAGTAGCTGAGGCTGACAAGGTCACCTTTGCTGCATATCATCTTGAAGGCCCCGCCAGTCTATGGTGGGAGAATTATGGAGCTATGCGCCCAGCGGGCCATGTCACTACTTGGGCTGAATTCAGTGAGGCTTTCCGTGAACATCACATTCCGGAGGGTCTCATGGACCGTAAACGTGAGGAATT
>NW_025263920.1:0-1578 GCF_018294505.1 Triticum aestivum
AAAGGAATTGCGAATTGTTTCTCCATTGACGATCAAGGGGTAGTATACTTCGGGGATCGACTAGTGGTTCCCAAAGTGCGCAACCTAAGGCGTTTAATCCTTAAGGAAGCTCATGAATCTCCTCTCACTATTCATCCCGGTAGTACCAAGATGTATCAGGACCTACGCCAGAGGTTCTGGTGGACTAGGATGAAGAGAGAAATTGCTCAGTATATTGCAAATTGCGACGTCTGCCGTCGTGTAAAAGCAGAGCATCAACGGCCTGCTGGCACCCTTCAACCCTTAGCTATTCCTGAATGGAAATGGGATAAAATTGGTATGGATTTCATTACCGGGTTTCCTAGGACCAAAAGAGGGAATAATGCTATTTTCGTCGTGGTCGATCGTCTTTCCAAAGTAGCTCATTTCTTACCAGTTCGTGAGAGTATAACCGCTAGTCAGCTGGCAGACTTGTACATCTCCCGAATAGTGTCTCTCCATGGTGTTCCTTTGGAAATCAATTCGGATCGAGGAAGTCTTTTCACCTCTCGATTTTGGGAAAGTTTCCAAAATGCTATGGGAACCCGTCTCTCCTTTAGCACCGCTTTCCACCCTCAGTCAAGTGGTCAAGTGGAACGCGTCAACCAAATTCTAGAAGACATGCTTCGAGCCTCTGTTATCTCTTTCGGAATGGACTGGGAGAAGTGCCTTCCATTTGCCGAATTCGCTTACAACAACAGCTATCAATCTAGCTTGGGTAAAGCCCCTTTTGAAGTTCTCTATGGACGACGATGTCGAACACCCCTTAACTGGTCAGAGACCGGGGAAAGACAATTCTTTGGCCCGGATATGATTCAGGAAGCAGAAGAACAAGTTCGTATCGTTCGTGATAAGTTGAAAACGGCCCAATCCCGTCAAAAGAGTCAATATGACCGAAAACATAAGGCTATGACTTTCGAGGTTGACGAGAAGGCTTACCTTCGGGTCACCCCTCTGAAGGGAACCCATCGTTTCGGTATCAAAGGCAAATTGGCTCCTCGTTACATTGGACCTTTCGCATTCTTGCCAAACGAGGAGAAGTTGCCTACCAATTGGAACTACCTCCGCACCTCTCCAGAGTTCACGATGTCTTCCACGTTTCTCAACTCAGGCGTTGCTTCTCGGATCCTATCCGTGAAGTGGACCACGAAACGCTTGATCTCCAAGATAATCTTACATATCGGGAGTACCCCATTCGTATCCTCGATCAAGCCGAGCGTACCACCCGACGTCATAATATCAAGTTTCTCAAGGTTCAATGGTCGCACCATTCTGAGGATGAAGCAACTTGGGAAAGGGAGGATCGTCTTCGACTCGAATATCCCGCCTTCTTCTCGGAGGAACCCAAATCTCGGGACGAGATTCTTTTGAGTGGGGGTGAGTTGTCACACCCTAGCTAGTCATGCATTAGAATGTTGCATCATGTTTACTCTTTCATCAGAAACTTGAAATGGGGATGACAGAACCCCCAGTCCCCTCTGAAACCAACTAGGGTTACTAAAATAATTTTTCAATGAACCTGAAATGCCCTTCTAAAATGTCCATCATTTTAGCCTTGGT
>NW_025263921.1:0-1578 GCF_018294505.1 Triticum aestivum
AAAAAAAAGTATCAAAGGACATACATGGACAAAAAATTCATGCAGAAAACAAACAAACTAAAAGCCTATGATAGGCAAAGTCAATTGTGCTTTTGAGATTTCAGAAATTTACCTGGCTGAGGCCTTAGATTAAACCAGAATAATAGAGAGATTACCAAGCCATTCACTCACATGGTTTCTTGTTTGGACGACATGAAATCCTTACAAAACTAAGCAAACTAGGAATAGAGGCATAGAAAAAGCTCGAGAGTTTTTCCTTGAAGTGGAACCCATCTATAAGGGTCTGGACAGGTCATGTGTTCACTACCGGACTCGCGGTCTATGCCTACGGCCAGGGGCCGTCGGCATAGGTCATTTGCCGTCGGCATAGATCCATGCCTATGGCTGCCGTCGGCATAGACCCGTCGGCGTAGATATCGTCAGCGTAGTCTTGTCAGACCGTCGGCGTAGTATAGCCGTCGGCATAGGGACCTACGCCGACAGCCGGGGTCAGCCGTCGGCGTAGTTTAGCCGTCGGCAGTGTTTTTCCGTCTGACGGCAACAGACGGCGCCGTCAAAAGCGCTGACGAGTCATGGGATGCCACGTGGCGTCCTGTGGTGCTCCTGGTGGCAGTGCTATGCCTATGGCAAAGCCGTCGGCATAGATGAAAATCTATGCCGACAACATTGCCGTAGGCATAGATCTGCCACGTGGCAAGCCCTGGTAACTCCTCGGCTTATATATGCCGACGGCTTTGCCGTAGGCATAGTTATTTTTTTATTTTTTTTATTTTCCCTGTTTTCTCTTTTTCAATTCATTTGACAGCATTTCAAAGCAGAATAATATGGAATTATGCAGAAATATGACAGTTCATCATCTAAACATACTCAAGTTCATCATCATCATCTAAACATAGTCAAGTTCATCATCATCATCTAAAGATCATCACCGGCGGAAGTTCATGAGCATAAACGTAGTGCAAGACATGGAACATCATAAAAGTAGCAACATGAAAGGCATGGCACGACGGCCACATGCATGGAATCATCATCGACATCAAGCCAGACCACCTCCGCCAAAACCACCAGCAAGACCACCTCCGCCAAAACCACCACCACCAAGACCACCTCCGCCAAAACCACCACCGCGACCACCATCACTCTACCAGATCGGAGTGACTGGGGTCGACGGAGCAGTAGTCGAGCCAGCGGTCCCCTACATGTTTCAGAAAAGATTCTAACGGTAAATATGATATGATAGTGTTGAATGAACGAGAACTAGTTTGCCAGTAGTTAGGCAAATGTACTAACCGGACCATCACTGCCTAGTGCCACCCATTCATCGAACGTGGGCACGTGTGGGGGTTCTCCCGCAGGTGGTGGTGGGGGTCCCATTTGTGGTGGATCCGTGCGGTTACTCCAAGACGCCAACATAGCCTGGATGTTAGTTAAACAAGCAAACTAGAAGGTTAGAAGGAAAGAAAGTGCAAAAATTTAGCTTGGTTTTAAGAGGGCAAAACTAACCGCCATCATCTGACGGTTGTAATCATCATTTTCCTTCACTCGTTGCAAGTACTCTCGCACCTCGAGATTCCTATG
>NW_025263922.1:0-1578 GCF_018294505.1 Triticum aestivum
ACGATAAGAGAGATCTTCTTGGAGCTCAATGTCCTTGAAGTTGACGGTGCGGTCAGGAGTCTTGAAGCACTTTCGAAGCTGAGAGACATGGAACACGTCATGAACATTTGCAAAGTTTGAAGGAAGCTCGAGTTGATAGGCGAGGTCGCCTCTCTTGCTGACAATCTTGAAAGGTCCCACGTATATAGGGGCAAGCTTCCCTTTGATACCGAAGCGACGAGTACCTTTCATAGGAGAGACACGGAGGTAAACATGATCTCCGATCTCGAAAGCCAAATCGCGGTGCTTACTATCATAGTAGCTCTTCTGGCGGGATTGGGCTGCTTTGAGGTTATCACGAATGACTTTGCACATTTCTTCTGCCTCTGTGATTAAGTCATTACCCAAAAGCTGACGTTCACCGGTTTCAGACCAGTTGAGAGGGGTACGACACTTCCTGCCATACAGAATTTCAAATGGGGCCTTGCCCGAACTTGCTTGAAAACTGTTGGTGTAGGAGAATTCGGCATAAGGAAGACAATCCTCCCACTTCATGCCGAAGGAGATCACACAAGCCCTGAGCATATCTTCAAGAATCTGGTTGACACGCTCGACTTGACCGCTAGTTTGAGGATGGACAGCTGTGCTGAAGCGGATGTTTGTGCCCATGGCCTTCTGAAAATAATCCCAAAACTTCGAGGTAAAGATGCTGCCACGGTCTGAAGAGATCACTTGAGGAATACCGTGCAGAGAGACAATTCGAGAGGTATAGAGTTCCGCCAATTGGGATGCAGTGATCGACTCTTTGATAGGCAGAAAGTGAGCCACTTTGGTGAGTTTGACGATGACAATGAATATAGCATCATTTCCACGCTTGGACTTTGGAAACCCAGTTACGAAGTCCATTTCAATGTGGTCAAACTTCCATTCTGGAATGGCAAGAGGTTGGAGGAGACCAGCTGGCCTTTGGTGTTCTGCCTTCACTCTTCTGCAGACATCACATTCATTCACGAATTGAGCGATCTCGTGCTTCATTCGAGTCCACCAATAAGCCTGTTTAAGGTCCTGATACATCTTCGTGCTCCCAGGGTGGATGGAGAGGAGAGAATTGTGAGCCTCGTTCATGATCACTTTACGAAGGTCACCTTTGGGTGCCACAATACGATCCTCGAAGAAGAGAGTGTCCTTGTCGTCAAGGCGGTAGCACTTGTACTTGGACTGACTCTTGGCAATCCCAATCTTCACCTTTTTCACCATAGCATCAAGAAGCTGGGCTTGGCGAATCTGGTCTTCCAAGGTAGGAGAGATTTGAAGGTTGGCGAGGAAACCTTGAGGAACAACTTGCAGGTTAAGTTTGGGGAAAGCTTCACAAAGGTCGGGTTGATAAGGCTTGAGAATCAGACTGTTGCAGTAAGCTTTCCTGCTCAAAGCGTCAGCAATCACATTGGCCTTGCCTGGAGTATACTCGATACTCGGATTATACTCTTGAATCATTTCGACCCATCGAGTTTGTGTGAGGTTGAGATTAGGTTGAGTGAAGATGTACTTGAGACTCTTGTGATCAGTGAAAATGTCCACTTTTCTTCCCAATAAAAGATG
>NW_025263923.1:0-1578 GCF_018294505.1 Triticum aestivum
TAAAAGCGACTACCGCGCAATCAAGAAGGGTGCATCATAAGGGATAAACATCTCAGGCAATTCATAATAGCATGATATGGTATAGCCCTTTCTGACGGAGAAGTCTTTCATTTCTTCGTCTTCGGCATTCGCGTCGGTGTTCACCTTCGCGAAGATTGCCACCACCTTGTCGATGCACCAGATAATATTGCTATCTCTATAGCTAACAAAATAATGCATTACAACAAGGTTGACACGCAGGTCATTAAAGTGCAATCATATGGCTCCAACCATCATGCCGAATCATGACACGCAGGTCATGTTAATCAAATTACATCATATAGTCATCTCATACATAATCGAATTAGTATGAGCACTGCTATACCACATCATATGCACATCCTGCAAAACCAAGTTAGACGCCTCTAATCGGTTTATGCAAAATTTATTTTACGTGGTTTCTAAGGTTTTGACTTAAACCGCAGCGACCAACGTTTTATCATCAAGTATGATTATTCAAGTTGCTAGATTAACATCTCGGGGTGTATGAAACACGGGATAATTAAATCTCGAGCCCCATACTAAACTTCTTCATACGCATGACCCCCATGCAGATCATATCTGCAATGCCCTTTCATCTGCGAATTTCATCTTTCTTTTGACTACGGCAGAACCCAAAGAACTGATAGCACTTCCATGATCAATCAGGATCACGGATTGCCAGAACTTTGTCAAATTCCACCATGCTGTCTCGAGATTGAGCAAACGCAAATTCTAGGGAAGCAACAAGAACCTCGGGTAACAGATTTCATCTGTCACCCGCATAAATAATTTTCAGCAATAGATCTCATCTACTACCTAATTATATTATGCAATACCCATACATCTCCATATATTCTAGATCGAAACCTGCATCTACGGATAGCACGGCTCTTGATGCCACTGAAGGGGAACGCGACAGAAAACAAAAAATTTCCGACCTACGCACCAGCCCAAGACCACTATGGAGACTGCATACATGGTTTGATCTTTTTCGTTACCGACTCGTAGCGCAGCGGGAAGTAGAGTCGATGACGATCGGCGGTGCAGATCCCCGCAGCTAGGATTTACAAGCTCCCAACCGCGAGGATGTATACCCTCATCTGCTCCTCAGACAGCCCTCCGGGAGGCGATCGAACAGCCCCCCGGACGGTGTCGCGGACAGCCCTTCGGGAGGACCTTCGAAACTCGAACGGTCACTCGGACAGCCCTTCGGGAGGACCTTCGAAACTCGGACGGTCACACGGACAGCCCTTCGGGAGGCACTCACGAACTAAGACCGAAACTACGATCTCTCTACAGAGTTGCACACATACGGTGTCATCTATCCGGCAGGGCTTCGCCGTCCAGAACTAGTTCCTGCCGGAACCCAGACAGCCTTACGGCTCTACGAAACTCTTTTCGTGGGAGGGAGAGAAGAAGCCAGATAATGCATGGCATGTGTATGAGAGCAAGGGATGAGTGTGGAGGGCTGCCCCTCCACCTCTATTTATAGGAAATCCCAAGGGGGTAGGGTAGTTTCACAAAAAACCCAAAATGCACATGAATGAAGTCCTTCCA
>NW_025263924.1:0-1578 GCF_018294505.1 Triticum aestivum
ACAAAACTACATGGAAAGAGAATAATTCTGACCAATAATATATCTTAGAATTCCTGCAGCGCACAGATTTCGAGACCACGACTTGCATCTTGCATGAAAATATGATCGATCAACTTGCATGTTCCATGGATTGGAGGCAAACGACAAGCTAGTAATCCAACGTCTGATTGACGCCTGAAATGGGCAGCAGATTGATCCAAAGAATCAGTAGGAGTAACTGGACGTACCTAGAGCTAGCTATGGCTTCGGTCGATCGTGTGAAACGGAGAATAAAAAGGTCTCCATTGGCCACCACCGTGAGACGCTATGTTTGACCTAACAGCTTACGTGCATGCATCTGCAGCAGAACCCTAGGGACGGAAACTCACGCCGTTGCTGCACCGCTCATTTTGCTCTGAACCATCTGATGCGCAACGGCTGCTGCAAGCCGACAAGTTCTTGTGCAAGGTCGGTGGGGAGCTGTCAAAGCTGAACAATGGAACTGATCTCTCTAGTGATCTAAACGATCTTCTATTTCTTTACAGAGGGATTACATCCGTGGAGGAAACAGAATGCCCGAAAGAGAAGGCGCGCAGGCCTTGGGTGATCCTGAAGTTCGGGTCTTCAAGATGCGACATGGGTACGTGCATGCTTCTGTACAACTATGTGTTTACATGTTAACACCCCCCTTCATCCGGAACGCCATTTGGTAGGACATATAGAATGGAATGGAACTCATGAAATACAGGCGACGGTAGTCCTTTGGCGAACAAATCTGCAAATTGGGAGCTCGAAGGAATATGAAGAACGCGAGCTTCACCGTGTGCCACGCGATCAAGAACGAAGTCTAGATCAATCACAATATGCTTCGTGCGTTGATGTTCAACTCGATTTGAAGCAAGATAGGAGGCACTGATGTTGTCGCAGTAAACACACTAGTAGAAAAAGGACCTAATGTGAGACACATTAGTCCCGGTTCGATTTTGGCCCGGTACTAATGGTACCATTAGTGCCTGTTCAAATGACCTTTAGTACCGGTTCGTGCCACGAACCGGTACTAAAGGGGTGGTGGCGGGCTGGCGTCAGGCCGGGGCCCCACACTAGTAGAAAACAGGGCTTAGGTCACAGGACAGTTTTCACATTAGTCCCGGTTCAGTCACGAACCGGGACTAATGTGAGCATTGGTCCCGGTTCGTGCGGCCAAGGACCTGTCGGGCCTCGTGGGGGCATTGGTCCCGGTTGGTGAGACAAACCGGGACCAATGGGCCACGCTCCTGGCCCACCACCCTTTAGTCCCGGTTCCTACCACAAACCGGGACTAAAGGGTTGGTCCTAGTTGCGGCCAGTGTTTAGTCCCACCTCGCCAACCGAAGGGCGCTCACACCAGTTTATAAGCCCGTCCCTCTATGCCTTGTTGAGCTTCTCTTAAAGTGAAAATAGATGCCCTTATACAGGGAATTTCACAGAAATTTACTATGAATTTAGGTTTAATTTTCTCTATAAACGCATCTATGTTCATTTTTTTATATTTATAAAATAAATAAACCTTAATAAAATAAATAAAACTAAATAAACCTTAATAAAATAAAATAAAATAAA
>NW_025263925.1:0-1578 GCF_018294505.1 Triticum aestivum
TTTAAGTAAAGGTGCTAAACATGAATAATTTATGTGGATAAGCTGTTCGAAATCCATACGGCGGTCGAGACTACTCTCGAAGAATGGAATGATCGAAAGGTTTTTATAATTTGTTGAATGTCCTATTTAAACGAGTTCTGAGTTTCAATGGAGGAGAAAATGTATAGTAATAAATTAAAAGGTTATGAAAAACTACTAAAAATTATGTGACTCCTACATTTATAAGTTATTGTTGGATTTTCAAATGGCGGCATACGCAATTTCGAAACAAGAAACGAATCAAGGCTTCTATCACTTGTCGGTAATGCTATTTAAACAAGTATTCCGTTTTGCCAAAATAGAAAATCTACCATGATGGATCAAAACGGTTAAAAATTGTACCAAATTGTCTAATTTCTATAGGTAAGTTGCTATCTGAGGTGCAGATAGATACACGGACTACCCTCGATTCATGAAATTTTGGAAATGATTTCGGAATATGTCAATGACGCTTCATTAATAAGTTTTCAGTTTTCAATGAAATGAAAATCTATAGTGATGGATCAAAAGGGAATAAAATTGGTGAAGAAATAATATGATTACTAGTTATAAATTGTTATACGAGATCAATATGGTCGAACATACAACTTCCAAAGGTTGAAAGGAAGAAATGCTGATGGAATTTCTAAATGATGCTATTTAAGTAAGTTTCTTTTAAGCGAAACAAATATACAGTAACAGATCAAAAGTTTAAGTAAAGGTGCTAAACATGAATAATTTATGTGGATAAGCTGTTCGGCTTCCATACGGCGCTCGAGACTACAATCGAAGAATGGAATGATGGAAAGGTTGTTATAATGTGTCGAATGTCCTATTTAAATAAGTTCTGAGTTTCAATGGAGGAGAAAATGTAAAGTAATAAATCAAAAGGTTATCAAAAATACTAAAAATTATGTGACTCCTACATATATAAGTTATCGTAGGATTTTCAAATGGCGGCATACGCAATTAAGAAAAAAGAAACGAAGCAAGGCTTCTATCACTTGTCGGTAATGCTATTTAAACAAGTATTCAGTTTCGCCAAAATAGAAAATCTACCATGATGGATCAAAACGGTTAACAATTGTACCAAATTGTCTAATTTCTAGAGGTAAGTTGCTATCTGAGGTGCATATAGATGCACGGACTACCCTCGAAGCATGAAATGGTGGAAATGATTTCGGAATATGTCACTGACGCTTCATTAATAAGTTTTCATTTCTCAATGAAATGAAAATCTATAGTGATGGATCAAAAGGGAATAAAATTGGTGATGAAATAATATGATTACTAGTTATAAATTGTTATACGAGATCAATATGATAGAACATACAACTTCCAAAGGTTGAAAGGAAGAAATGCTGATGGAATTTCTAAATGATGCTATTTAAGTAAGTTTCTTTTAAGCGAAAAAATATACGGTAACGGACGGATAAAAAGATTAATTAAAGGTGCTAAACATGAATAATTTATGTGGATAAGCTGTTCGGCATCCATACGGCGGTCGAGACTACTCTCGAAGAATGGAATGATGGAAAGGTTTTTATAATTTGTTGAATG
>NW_025263926.1:0-1578 GCF_018294505.1 Triticum aestivum
CGACGACGTCCGCCTTGACTCGCGTTACGCTAAGACAGGGTGGCAGTAGTGTCACATGCTCCTCTCGGCGTCCGTCGTTGCTACCGCGATGACGTCCGCCTCGACTCGCGTTACGCTAAGACAAGGTGGCAGTGGTGTCACGTGCTCGTCTCGGCGTCCGTCGTCGCTTCCGCGACGACGTCCGCCTCGACTCACGTTACGCTAAGACAGGGTGGCAGTGGTGTCACGTGCTCGTCTCGGCGTCAATCGTCGCACCCGCGATGACGTCCGCCTCGACTCGCGTTACGCTAAGACAGGGAGGCAGTGGTGTCACGTGCTCATCTCGGCGTCCATCGTCGCTACCGCGACGACGCCCGCCTCGACTCGCGTTACGCTAAGACAGGGAGGCAGTGGTGTCACGTTCTCGTCTCGGCGTCCGTCGTCGCTACCGCTTGAAGGTTGCCGAGTACATGTCGTGTAAGCGACGGTAAGAGGTGAGAGCGTGTATGAAGAAGTACACCCCTGCAGGGTTATCATGATCTATTCGAATAGCCGCGTCCGCGGTAAAGGACTACTTGGTTGCCTATACAGTTCATAGACAAGTAAATGGAAACTACTAAAAGCCTCAAGATAAGTGTGAGTGCCGAGGATGGCTCTTCCGTAGGAAGACGGAGGTGGATCCTCGGTAGTGTATTGAAGTGGTGAATAGTGGACTCGTGTGCGCAAAACTATTTCAAATGGAGTATCGTAGGATAGTCTAGCCAAGAGTCAAAGCTGGCTTGCTGCAATAACTCCACCGACCCTTCTTGATACTATGCATGTATGTAGGATCTGATGTAAGTCTTGCTGAGTACCTTTGTACTCATGTTGCTATAATCTACATTTTTACAGAAGACGCTGCAACCCCTTCTGATGGGTTCTATGTAGACGTTGACATCAACGAGTAGGCTAAAGACCCAGGTGGTGACCCTGAGCTTGTGAAGGACCACGTAGTATAGCTAGGCTTTCCAAGCCTCTTTTTATTTTACTAGTTGTCTGTACTCAGACAAGTTACTTCCGTTGTTGGCTTGTATGACTGTATGACTTGTATGTTGGGTCATGAGACCCGTACCTGTGTGTATGATATGTATGGCTCCCTGAGCCTTAAATAAAGTACTTGTGTCATAGAGTCATGTTGTGATGCTTCGTTTTATTTGCACATATCGAGCATATTGTGTGTATGATTGAAATGCTTGGTATGTGTGGGATCTGACTATCTAGTTGTTTATCTTTAGTAGCCTCTCTTACCGGGAAATGTCTCCTAGTGTTACCACTGAGCCATGGTAGCTTGCTACTGCTCTGGACACTTAGGCTGGCCGGCATGTGTCCTTCTTCGTTCCTGTGTCTGTCCCTTCGGGGAAATGTCACGCTTTGAGTACCGGAGTCCTGTTAGCCCGCTACAGCCCGGTTTACCGGAGTCCTGCTAGCCCAGTGCTACAGCCCGGACCCACTTGCTGATGACCGACACGTTCGAAGCTGGGTCATGGATGCCTGTCCCTGTAAGTCTGTGCCACTTTGGGTTTACGACTAGTCATGTCAGCCCGGGCTCTTTATCATATG
>NW_025263927.1:0-1578 GCF_018294505.1 Triticum aestivum
CCCTTCTAGCGACGCCTGGGGGCGCCACGCAGCCCCTGGCTCCCTCTCTCCCTCTCCTCGCTCCTTCCCCCCCTCCTCTGTTTCTCGCACGCAGCCACCGAGCGGAGCTCGTCGCCGCCGTCCACTGCCACCACGGCCACCGGGCCTCCCTCGCTTCCCCGACTAGCCCACAAGCTCCGCCACTCCGTCCTCGACCCACCTCACCGAGCCACGCCCCTCCAGAAGCCCCCGAATGACCTCACCGGGCTCGTCTTCTACCTCGGACCCGCCGGCCATCACCGTCAAATTCGTCGGCTCCGAACCGTCCCCGACCTCGCCGAGCATTCCGTCGGCACCGCTGTGAACCCCCGGTCATCTTCCCCCTAATCCCGCCTCCGTTTGATTGCCGTAGCTGTTGCCCCCTTGCTAACAGCAGCCGCCGCCGCATGGGATCGTCGCCGGCGAAACCCCGGTGACCATTTGGTCACGGGCGTGCACCCGTTGTGCTTGCCGCGACCCGTAGAGCCCCTCCAGCGCCTCAGCTCCCTCGTTTGCGAGCAGCAGCGCCGAACCCGACCGCACCCGAACTTCGGCCGCCGCTCATGAGGTCGCCGTCGTCGGTACCGGCCACCACAGGCACGGCCACCACCACCGTTCGATGCGCACCAGCAAGGGCTCTCCAACGAGCCCAAGCACGGCCTCGCCCGTGCCCTGTAGCGCGTTTCCGGTTCGCGCCGCCGTCTCGGGCCTCGCCGGCGTCATGTCGCCGGTGGGTTTGACCCACTTTGACCACGGCGGGACCCCCCCTGTGTCCATGACATGTGGGGCCGGCCTTTGACTGAATTAGTGTAGGATTTTAATTAGTGCTAATTGCTCTGTTAGTTAATTAGGATTAGTACTAATTGAATTAGTTAAACTAATTACCCCTGCTGACACTGACAGTGGGCCCCGTAGCTATTAATTTGATTAGTTAGAATTAATTAACTCTGTTAGTCACCTGAGTCACTGACCAGTGGGCCCCACTGGTCAGGTTTGACCGGACCAGCCCCTGTTGACCTGCTGACGTCATGCCAACGCCATGCTGACGCAATATTCCTTTTCTGGAATTTGGTTTATTTTATAAATAATCAGGAAATTCCAGAAATAGCTAAAACTTCTATAAATCATAGAAAATTAACCGTAACTCCAAATTAAATAATTTATATATGAAAAATGATCAGAAAAATCTAATCTATCCATCTGTGCCATTTCCATGCATGTTAGAACAACTTATCACTACTGTTTAGGACAAATGAAGTGAATGGCATTTAAATAATCACATATGGAGTTTGAATTTGAATCTTGTATTCAAACCAACCCCATTTAACTTGTTGCTAGATGCATTAGCCCAAAACACATTCATTTTGCCATGTCATGATCATGCATCATATTGTGCATTGCATTGATTGTGTTCCCTTCTGTGTTGCCGGTATTTGTCCCCTCTCGATAGACGTGATACCGATGATGTGATCGTTGACACTGATGAAGACTCAATGCTATCTTCAGAAGTGCCAGGCAAGCAAAACCCCCTTGTTCATTCCGATACAATCCCACTCTCTC
>NW_025263929.1:0-1578 GCF_018294505.1 Triticum aestivum
TGCACGAAATGGACCAGAGTCGACCAAAATTGTGTGTTGATGACTGACATGTAAACGCAGCACGGAGTTCGTCAATCGTGGAAATCACTGGGGGACGCCCAAAACTAATTAATAGTGCAAGAAACGGGCCAAAATCGGCCCAAACTGCGATCGTTGATGATCGACACGTAAGCGCACCATGGGGTTCAACAACCATGGAAATCGCTTTGGGGCCCCAAAACGGTGAGTAATAGTCGACGAAACGGGCCAGAAGCGGCCCAAAATGCGAGTGTTGCTAACCGACACATAAACGCACCCCGGTGTTCGTCAATCATGGAAATCACACCGGGACGCCAAAACAGAGTAATAGTCCAAGAAACGGGCCAGAATTGGCAAAAACTATGAATGTTGATGACATACACGTAAGTGCACCTTGGAGTTCAACAACCATGGAAATCGCTCTGGGACCCCAAAGCGGCGAGTAATAGTGCATGGAACGGACCAGAATCGGCCAAAATTGTGAGTGTTGATGACCGAAACGTAAACGCACAACGGGGTTCGTAAATTGTGGAAATCACTCCAGGACCCCCGAAACTAAGTAATAGTCCAAGAAATGGGCCAAAAATCGGCCCAAACTGTGATTGTTGATGACATACATGTAAGCGCACCCTGGGGTTCAACAACTATGGAAATCTCTTCGGGACCCCAAAACGGTGAGTAATAGTCCACGAAACGAGTCAGAATAGACAAAAACCATGAGTGTTGATGACCGATACGTAAATGCACCCCGGGGTTTGTTAATCAAGGAAAGCACTCCGGGACACCAAAACAGTGAGTAATAGTCCATGAAACGGGCCAGAATCGGCAAAAACTGCGAGTGCCAGAAAACGAGCCCGAATCGGCCGAAACTGCGAGTGTTCATGATCGACACGTAAACGCACCCCGGGGTTTGTTAATTGCGCAAGTCACACCGGGACCCCAAACAGTGAGTAATAGTCCACGAAACGGGCCAGAATCGGCCACAACTGTGAGTGTTCATGACCGACACGTAAACGCATTTTGGGGTTCAACAACTATGGAAATCGCTTCGGGCCCCTAAATGTTGAGTAATAGTCCTCGAATCGCGTCAGAATTGGCCAAAACTGTGAGTGTTGAGGACAGACACGCAAACGCACCCCGGGAATTGTCAATCATGGAAATCGCTCTGGGACGCCAAAATGGTGAATAATCGTGCACGAAATCGACCAGAGTCGACCAAAATTGTGTGTTGATGACTGAGATGTAAACGCACCACGGAGTTCGTCAATCGTGGAAATCACTGGGGGACGCCCAAAACTAATTAATAGTGCAAGAAACGGGCCAAAATCGGCCCAAACTGCGATCGTTGATGATCGACACGTAAGCGCACCATGGGGTTCAACAACCATGGAAATCGCTTTGGGGCCCCAAAACGGTGAGTAATAGTCGACGAAACGGGCCAGAAGCGGCCCAAAATGCGAGTGTTGCTAACCGACACATAAACGCACCCCGGTGTTCGTCAATCATGGAAATCACACCGGGACGCCAAAACAGAGTAATAGTCCAAGAAACGGGCCAGAA
>NW_025263930.1:0-1578 GCF_018294505.1 Triticum aestivum
TCTCGGATTTTATGGCCTCGAGCCATTTATCGGAATCCGGGCCCACCATCGCTTCTCCATAGCTCGTAGGTTCATTGTTGTCCAGCAACATGACTTCCAAGACAGGATTACGTACCACTCTGAAGTAGTACGCATCCTTGTCATCCCACGAGGTTTGGTAGTGACTTGATCCGAAGTTTCATGATCAATATCATAAGCTTCCACTTCAATTGGTGTAGGTGCCACAGGAACAACTTCCTGTGCCCTGCCACACACTAGTTGAAGAGACGGTTCAATAACCTCATCAAGTCTCCACCATCCTCCCACTCAACTCTTTCGAGAGAAACCTTTCCTCGAGAAAGGACCCGATTCTAGAAACAATTCATATTGCTTTCAGATCTGAATTAGGAGGTATACCCAACTGTTTTGGGTGTCCTATGAAGATGTATTTTATCCGTTTTGGGTTCAAGCTTAATCCTGAAACTTTTTCACATAAGCGTCGCAGCCCCAAACCTTTAAGAAACGACAACTTAGGTTTCTCTAAACCATAATTCATACGGTGTCATCTCATCGGAATTACGTGGTGCCCTATTTTAAAGTGAATGTGGTTGTCTCTAATGCCTAACCCATGAACAATTGTGGTAATTCGATAAGAGACATCATGGTATGCATCATATCCAATAGGGTGCAATTATGATGTTCGGACACACCATCACACTATGATGTTCCAGGCTGTATTAGTTGTGAAACAATTTCCACAATGTCTTAATTCCGTGCCAAACTCGTAATTCAGATATTCATCTCTATGATCATATCATAGATATTTTTATCCTCTTATCACGACGATCTTCCAACTTCACACTGAAATTACTTGATCCTTTCAATAATTCAGACTCGTGATTCATCAAGTAAATATACTCAACATCTACTCAAATCATCTGTGAAGTAAGAACATAACGATATTCACTGCATGCCTCAGCACTCATTTGACTGCACACATCAAAATGTGTTGCTTCCAACAAGTTGCTATCTTGTTCCATTTTACTGAAACCGAGGCTTTTCAGTCATCTTGCCTATGTGGTATGATTTGCATATCTCAAGTGATCCAAAATCAAGTGAGTCCAAACGATCCATTTGCATGGAGCTTCTTCATGCATATATACCAATAGACATGGTTCGCATGTCTCAAACTTTTCAAAAATGAGTGAGTCCAAAGATCCATCAACATGGAGCTTCTTCATGCGTTTTATACCATTATGACTTACATGGCAGTGCCACAAGTAAGTGGTACTATCATTACTATCTTATATCTTTTGGCATGAAAATGTGTATCACTACGACCGAGATTCAATAAACCATTCCTTTAGGTGCAAGACCATTGAAGGTATTATTCAAAATAGAGTGACCATTATTCTCCTTAAATGAATAACCGTATTGCGATGGACATAATCCAATCATGTCTATGCTCAACGCAAACACCAAATCTCGATGGTAGAGGGAGCGTGCGATGCTTGATCATATCAACATTGGAAACACTTCCAACACATATCGTCAGCTCACCTTTAGCTAGTCTCCGTTTATGCCGTAGCTTTTATTTCG
>NW_025263931.1:0-1578 GCF_018294505.1 Triticum aestivum
GCTTTATATATTGAATGGGAGTTCGACATAAAAAATATATTTGCTTCCCATAATTTCGATGAACATAAAAAGGTTAAGGTTGCGGTTGGTTCTTTCACTGGTTATGCTTTGGTTTGGTGGAGTGAATATTGTCGGTTACACCCTGATTATATACCTACTACTTGGGATGATTTGAAACTTGCCATGCGACATACTTTCGTCCCTGCTTATTATACTCGTGACATGATTAAGAAGTTGCAACACTTAAAACAAGGTAGTGAAACTGTAACAAAATATTATGATGATTTACAAACTACCTTGTTGCATTCCTCTTTAGAAGAAAGTGAAGATGATTTTATGGATAGATTTTGGGAAGGATTAAACCGTGATATTCAAGAGATACTAATTCATGAAGAGTGTTATCCTATGGACCATTTGTTTCATCTTGCTTGCAAAGCTGAACAGGAAATAAAACGACGTGTTGGCCACGAGAAGAACAAGCGCACGGTGCACATTCCAAGAGTTGATATGATTGTTCCTTCAACTACTAGGCATACTATGACAACCACATCCGTTGTTGTCAGGACTACATCACCTTCACCATGTGACACATCGCTCCCGAGAGTGGCTACATCATCTGAGTTGATCATAAGAGGTAATGACAAAGGTACTGATCTTCCATCTCTACATGAGAATGATGAATGCCTTGTCAATTTGAATGCACCATCTGATGAGCTACCCACTACTTTGATCACACCACCTATTTTAGAGGACTACGTTGATAGTTTGACTTTGCCGTGTGATCAAACAACTGAAATACCAACAATTTTGAGTGCACCCATTGAATTAACTATTGATGCAAAAGAACCAATGTTTAATCATTTTGATATGACCTCTAATCTTGGTGATGATTCTGTGTTGAATGACTTATTGCATGTTTGCTTATTTAAGCCTGTTGTAGCATGTAAATTTGATGCAAGTAAGGTTTATTCACCAAAATTGGGATGGTTTAATGATGAACATTGTCAATCTTTTGAAATGAATAAGAGCTTCACTTATATGTGCAAACTGAGTTGCAATATTTTCATGCCTTCTACTTCTTGTGCTAATTTTTTGGCTTTAGATTTTATAAACTATGCAAGTTACTCATCTATTCATGTGTCATATATGCAAAAATCAAGGGAAGTAAAAATGGATGACATATACATATACAACATGTACACCTTGTCTATTTTGTTAGCCACATTTCAGATTAAGCAACGCCGAGGACGGCTTTATTTTCAAGAAGGGGAGGATGATGAGGACATGACTACCTTGGATATGACCAAAAATATTGCATATATGCATATTTGTCAGGTGATTTCTAGTGCAAACTATTCAATAATCTATTTATGTTATCCAGAACAAAAATACTTCACACACTTTTGTGTTTTGTCTAATTGTAGGTGTATGGGACATTTGTACAATCCACATATGAAGATAAGGAAGAAAGAGATGTTTATTTGTTGTCCAAAAAGTTCTCTCACGTCACTTTTGGCCCAAGAGAAGATAGAGTCCAAGTCTCTCACGTTCTGGATTCAGATTCGGACTGCACAGACA
>NW_025263932.1:0-1578 GCF_018294505.1 Triticum aestivum
GGGCCGGGCGGGCCTCCCGCGGGCCTGGCGGGCCGGCGGCGGCGGCGGGCGCTGCAGCCACGTGGCAGCTCCTGGTTCGTCCAGGGCAGCGGGTGGACGCGTCCGGCTCTGTGCGGACGTGTCCGGCGGCACGGAGGGGAGCGGGGCTAGGGTTGGACTGCGAAAAATCCGGGGGGAAGCACATATTTATAGGTAGAGGGAGATAGGAGTGTCCAAATGAGGTGCGGATTTCGCCCACACGATCGTGATCCGACGACAGAGAGCATGGAAGTGACTTAGATGGGTTATTGGGCTGTTTTCGAGGGGTGTTGTGCTGCAACTCAAAAGAGGCCTTTGCGGTTATGCGGTTAACCATTGGAGTACCAAACGAGCTCCAAATGACCCGAAACTTGACAGGTGGTCTACCGGTGCTATACCAGGGCCACTTGGCAAGGCTCGGTCCATTCCGAGAACGTTTAGCACCCGCAAATGAAAAGAGACAAGAGGGGTGCGCCGGTGCGTGTGGGAGTGTCGGATTGCGAAATGGACAACAGGGAAAATGCTCGGATGCATGAGACGAACACGTATGCAAATGAGATGCACATGATGACATGATATTAGATGCATGAGATGAACAAAATGCAAAATGCAAAACGAAAAACAAAACCCAACCACGGAGGGAATATCATAGCACGTAGCCGAAATGGCAAGAGTTGGAGTTACAAATATGGAAAGCTACATCCGGGGTGTTACACTTAGCTGCAGTCCAAGTACTCGCCTAAGTTAAACAAAATCCTACCGAGTGGTAAGCCAGCCTTCCACTCGGAGGCTTAGCTGCAGTCCAAGTACTCGCCTAAGTTAAACAAAATTCTACCGAGTGGTAAGCCAGCCTTCCACTCGGAGGCTTAGCTGCAGTCCAAGTACTCGCCTAAGTTAAACAAAATCCTACCGAGTGGTAAGCCAGCCTTCCACTCGGAGGCTTAGCTGCAGTCCAAGTACTCGCCTAAGTTAAATAAAATCCTACCGAGTGGTAAGCCATCCTTCCATTCGGAGGCTTAGCTGCAACATTGCGCTCGCCTAAGTTCAAATACAACGTGCGCTCCGCAAGGAGGACGAGGTGCAGGTCGACTGCTACCCTCTCCTTCCGAGCTACACCACAAATACAATGTGCTCTCTGCAAGGAGGACGAGGTGCAGGTCGACAGCTACCCTCTCCTTCCGAGCTACGCCACAAATACAACGTGCACTCTGGAAGGAGGACGAGGTGCAGGTCGACTGCTACCCTCTCCTTCCGAGCTACGCCACAAATACAACGTACGCTCTGCAAGGAGGACGAGGTACAGGTCGACTGTTACTTCCTTCTCTAGAGGTACGCCTTGAAAATCCTACCGAGTGGAGAGCAGACCTCCCACTCGGGGACTTAGCTGCAGCCCAGTGCTCGCCTAAGTTTTTAGAAATCCTACCGAGTGGAGAGCAGACCTCCCACTCGGGGGCTTAGCTACAGCCCAGTGCTCGCCTAAGTTCTTGAAAATCCTACCGAGTGGAGAGCAGACCTCCCACTCGGAGGCTTAGCTGCAGCCCAGTGCTCGCCTAAGTTTTT
>NW_025263933.1:0-1578 GCF_018294505.1 Triticum aestivum
AGACGAGTTTCCGGATGAAATCCTGATACTTTGAAAGAGATTGTCCGTTTTGTACATGAAGTGCATCCAGTTTTTGCCGTAACCCTCTCAACTTTCTTGCACATGCTATGTGGATGAAATGATGATATCATGCCAACTTTCAACCTTTTCAGAGTTCATTTGAAATGCTTTTCAATTTTAGGGTCTTATAGCTCAAAATAATTAGTAAATGCATGAAAAATAACAAATGAAGTCAGAAAGGATTGAAAAATGATGATGTGGCCTTGAATGGTGCATTTTGAACACACAAAAAGTCAGGAGTTCAAATAAGTTTTAAGAAATGAAATCCCTTTGTAACAGACGAGTTTCCGGCTAAAATCCTGATACTTTGAAAGAGATTGTCCGTTTTGTACACGAAGTGCATCCAGTTTTTGCCGTAACCCTCTCAACTTTCTTGCACATGCTATGTGGATGAAATGATGATATCATGCCAACTTTCAACCTTTTCAGAGTTCATTTGAAATGCTTTTCAATTTTAGGGTCTTATAGCTCAAAATAATTAGTAAATGCTTGAAAAATAACAAATGAAGTCAGAAAGGATTGAAAAATGATGATGTGGCTTTGAATGGTGCATTTTGAACACACAAAAAGTCAGGAGTTCAAATAAGTTTTAAGAAATGAAATCCCTATGTAACAGACGAGTTTCCGGCTAAAATCCTGATACTTTGAAAGAGATTGTCCGTAAGTGCATCCAGTTTTTGCCGTAACCCTCTCAACTTTCTTGCACATGCTATGTGGATGAAATGATGATATCATGCCAACTTTCAACCTTTTCAGAGTTCATTTGAAATGCTTTTCAATTTTAGGGTCTTATAGCTCAAAATAATTAGTAAATGCATGAAAAATAACAAATGAAGTCAGAAAGGATTGAAAAATGATGATGTGGCTTTGAATGGTGTATTTTGAACACACAAAAAGGCAGGAGTTCAAATAAGTTTTAGGAAATGAAATCCCTTTGTAACAAACGAGTTTCCGGCTAAAATCCTGATACTTTGAAAGAGATTGTCCGTTTTGTACACGAAGTGCATCCAGTTTTTGCCGTAAGCCTCTCAACTTTCTTGCACATGCTATGTGGATGAAATGATGATATCATGCCAACTTTCAACCTTTTCAGAGTTCATTTGAAATGCTTTTCAATTTTAGGGTCTTATAGCTCAAAATAATTAGTAAATGCATGAAAAATAAAAAATGAAGTTAGAAAGGATTGAAAAATTATGATGTGGCTTTGAATGGTGCATTTTGAACACACAAAAAGTCAGGAGTTCAAATAAGTTTTAAAAAATGAAATCCCTTTGTAACAGACGAGTTTTCGGATGAAATCCTGATACTTTGAAAGAGATTGTCCGTTTTGTACACGAAGTGCATCCAGTTTTTGCCGTAACCCTCTCAACTTTCTTGCACATGCTATGTGGATGAAATGATGATATCATGCCAACTTTCAACCTTTTCAGAGTTCATTTGAAATGCTTTTCAATTTTAGGGTCTTATAGCTCAAAATAATTAGTAAATGCATGAAAAATAACTAATGAAGTCAGAAAG
>NW_025263934.1:0-1578 GCF_018294505.1 Triticum aestivum
AAGTGTCGTTCGGAATCAATTTTGCGCAGTGTTAACTGAAACTTGGATATCTGACTCATACGGAGTCCGTTTCGGCTCCACAAGTAGTCAAAAAGTCTGTGGCGACCAGATGCTTCAAAGGATTCTTTCATAGGGGACTTTTGGAGAACTTTCCTTAATGAGTTCGTTTATAAAACTTGTATAGAAACTTTCTTAATAAGCACTTGACAAACGCATTTCGAGAACATACACAAAGTCCCAGCTATGGACCTAGTGCATCATCATAACTGAGGTCTCTTGCATTTTTCTACAAGTAATTGGATCTCATGTGGAGATGTTTAGTGAAGTACAGTGGAAAAAATCAAATGCAACTGCACAAGAACTAGTCTGTAAGTGTCGTTCGGAATCAGTTTTGCGCAGTGTTAACTGAAACATGGATATCTGACTCATACGGAGTCCGTTTTGGCTCCACAAGTAGTCAAAACGTTTGACGACCAGACGCTTCAAAGGATTCTTTCATAGGGGACTTTTGTAGAACTTTTCTTAAGGAGTTCGTTTAGATACTTGTATAGAAACTTTCTTAATGAGCACTCGACAAACGCATTTTGAGAACATACACAAAGTCCCAGCTATGGACCTAGTGCATGATCATAACTGAGGTCTCTTGCATTTCCCTACAAGTAATTGGATCTCATATGGAGATGTCTAGTGAAGTAGAATGGAAAAAATCGAATGCAACTACACAAGAACTAGTCTGTAACTGTTGTTCGGAATCACTTTTGTGCGGTGTTAACTGAAACATGGATATCTGACTCATACGGAGTCCGTTTTGGCTCCACAAGTACTCAAAACGTTTGTGACGACCAGATGCTTCAAATGATTCCTTCATAGGGAACTTTTGGAGAACTTTTCTTAAGGAGTTCGTTCAGAAACTTGTATAGAAACTTTATTAATGAGCACTCGACAAACGCATTTGGAGAATATACACAAAGTCCCAGCTATGGATCTAGTGCATCATCATAACTGAGGTCTCTTGCATTTCCCTACAATTAATTGGATCTCATATGGAGATTTTTAGTGAAGTAGAATGAAAAAAATCAAATGCAACTGCACAAGGACTAGTCTGTAAGTGTCGTTCGGAATCAGTTTTGCGCAGTGTTAACTGAAACATGGATATCTGACTCATACGGAGTCCGTTTCGGCTCCACAAGTAGTCAAAAAGTCTGTGGCGACCAGAGGCTTCAAAGGATTCTTTCATAGGGGACTTTTGGAGAACTTTCCTTAATGAGTTCGTTTATAAAACTAGTATAAAAACTTTCTTAATAAGCACTTGACAAACACATTTCGTGAACATACACAAAGTCCCAGCTATGGACCTAGTGCATCATCATAACTGAGGTCTCTTGCATTTCCCTACAAGTAATTGGATCTCATATGGAGATGTTTAGTGAAGTAGAATGAAAAAAATCAAATTCAACTACACAAGAACTAGTCTGTAACTGTCGTTCGGAATCAGTTTTGCGCAGTGTTAACTGAAACATGGATATCTGACTCATACGGAGTCCGTTTCGGCTCCACAAGTAGTCAAAAAGTCTGTGG
>NW_025263935.1:0-1577 GCF_018294505.1 Triticum aestivum
ATAAAGTTTGTTAAGTTTGGACCTACGGTTATTTAGTTATGGAATTAATCATTTTAGCATGACATAGGAGAAAATTTAACCAAACAACATTTAAACATGTTAAACATGCATGGAAATCGGATATTAAGAAACTAGATGAATGTAACATCCCAAATTTTCAATTTGGAATGTTATACATTAGATCATCAATGCATACCATATTTTATTTTGCATTTTGGTTGATCCTAGAAATTCCACGTAACTCAATGACCCACGGAGAGAGTTGGGGATTTCGCTATTTTCATACTTGAGTTTTCTCAAATTTTGAGAATAGGATCATTTGATTTTATTTATTTTATCATCGATTATTTCTACTACAAAAATATGAGAAAGGGAATAAAATGAATTTCCCAAAATAAAGAAATATTGAGGATATAATAATAAAATCAAATAAGATTTTATTTCGGAGTTTTTCCGTGTTTTATTTGAATTTAGGAAAAAAGTGTGTTTTTCAAAATTGCATTTAGGTCCCAAATAAATGTTCACCTTGTGCGTCTTGATTTTATAAGCCCGTGAAAATCTATTTCGGAATTTTTGGAGTCTGTTTAGTATTTCTTTTTATTTTTCTTCCAAACAGAATAATTAAGAAAAACGAACCGACCTACGGGCCATGTCTGACTAGGACTCCGGCCCGAGGGGGCCTTTATAAGCTGAGGCCCAGCCCCGGGGAACCCTAGCCGCCCCATCTCCCAACCCTAGCCGCCGCCCGGTCCTGCCGCCGCCGCCGCCGCGCCGCGCCGCCTCCGAGGTTCGCCGCCGCGTCGACATCCGTGCCAACGTTTTTTTTAAATCGGTTTTCGTTGGTTTTTTTAGTTTCGTTTTTTAAATAGATCGGTTTTTCCGGTTTATTTAAATAGCGAGCGTTCGTCCGTTCGTTCATTCTAGCGAGCGTTCATCATTTTTCTTTTTCTTGGATTAAATCCGCGATTTTTCTGATCGTGATTCCTGATCCGATTTTCGTTTTAGTATAACTTTTCGCTCGTTTATCGGAATCAGGCGATTCAAGCGCCTAGAGTTTCGTCTTGAAACCCTCTATCCGTTTAACCAACTTAAACAAGATTTTGCTACTGTAAAATTTGCCCTAGATCCAGATTAGTAGAACGAAGTTGTTTTCTTTCGCTGTTTGACTTTCGTTGCTTCGTTCGATTTGATTCTTTTGCCAATCGGAGTTCTTAAGTTGAACCTTCTGGTTAGATCTCTTATTTGAGTTTTACCCGTGCATTAGATGAGTACTTATTGTATGCTTGTTTGTTTGTCTGTGATAGAATACCCGGAGTGCACCGCTTGTTACTTCGAATCGCTAGGTTTCCCGGTTTTATTGCATTAGATCAATCATCACCTTCGCACGCAAGGAAGTGTGTCCGGGCACAAAAAACAAAACGATTCGCCCCCCTGACTACTGGGACCCACCAGGTACATCTTCGCACGCAAGGAAGTGCCTTATAGTCGGGACCCACCTGGTCGAAGCGTACATAGTGTTGTCATTCTGGTCGTGAACGTGTACATACATACTGGTCGATGTAGAGGCGTGCACATGT
>NW_025263936.1:0-1577 GCF_018294505.1 Triticum aestivum
ATCCTAATAGAAAGAAGAGATAGCCTAGTTCTTAATCCCCGTAGAAGAGAAGATGATGACTCAGATCAGAAGGCCATGAGGTATAAGGAGTAAAAAGAGCCTTACGTTCCATCCCACAATCAATTCCCCTACATATAACTAAAGAATTTCTAGACTCAACATCGACCAGTTTGGCTTGGTAATCCTACAGGCAGTCAAGCTCTGATACCAACGCTGTCAGGACCCCGACTCAATGCCACATCGATCTAGCATGTAACACCTCATATCACTTTGCGGCCTCACGCACGGTATTCCCACGGGTGTCGCCTTACCTTAGCCCGGGACCGTTTGCGCCTTTTGGCACACGTATATGACGGTGTCGCTAGCATCCATATGATAAGGAGCCCGGGCTGACATGGCTAGTCGTAAACCCAAAGTGGCACAGACTTACAGGGACATGCATTCATGACCCAGCATCGAATTGTCGGTCATCAGCGAGTGAATCCAGGCTGTAGCACTGGGCTAGCAGAACTCCGGTGAACCGGGCTGTAGCGGGCTAACAGGACTCCGATATTCATCGCGTGACATTTCCCCGAAGGGACAGACACAGGAACGAAGAAGGACACATGCCGGCCAGCCTAAGTGTTCCGGAGCAGTAGCAAGCTACCATGGCTCGGTGGAAACACTAGGAGACATTTCCCGGTAAGAGAGGCTACTAAAGATAAACAACTAGATGGTCAGATCCCACACATACCAAGCATTTCAATAGCATACACACAATATGCTCGATATGTGCAAGTACAACATGGCATCACAACATGACTCTACGACTCAAGTAATTTATTCAATAGGCTCCGAGGAGCGAGATATTACAAACATGGGTCTCATGACCCAACAATCAGAGCATACAAGTCAAAGCACAAGCGGAAGCTATCATGTCTGGGTACAGACATCTATAACTGAAAAGGGCTGAGAAGCCTGACTATCTACCAGATCCTGCCGAGGGCACAAGATCGTAGCTGAGGTAACAAGCTAAACATCGAAGACCACGCGGAAATACTAGTGAGACTGAAGTCTCTCTGCAAAAACATAAAATAGGCAAACGTGAGTACAAATGTACCCAGCAAGACTTACATCAGAACTATCTACATATGCATCATTATCAACAAAGGGGATGGAGGGGTTTAACTGCAGCAAGCCAGCTTTGACTCGGTGGCTATCCTGAACTACGACTGCAATGTAACTCTTTTGAGGTGGCGCACACGAGTCCACATATTCACCATATCAATACACCACTATGGATCCGCTCCCGTCTCCCTACGAGAACGCCATCCATAGCACTCACGCTTATCTTGCGCATTTTAAAGTATCCACTTTCACTTGTCTATGAACTGATATAAGCAACCCAGAAGTCCTTTTCCGCGGACACGGCTATTCGAATAGATTAGGTTAACCCTGCAGGGGTGTACTTCTTCACACACGCTCTCACCACTTACCGCCGTTTACACGACATGTACTCGGCAACCTTCAAGCGGAAGCCCAACGTGGGTGTCGGCCACGACCTACCTAATCACCTAAGTCTCTAGTCCAGGTTTATC
>NW_025263937.1:0-1577 GCF_018294505.1 Triticum aestivum
GGCGGCGGCGGCGGCGGGGTCGGAGGAGAAGGGCGCGCGAGGACGAATTGAGTAACGGGCGGGGGGGGCACTTGCCGTTAGTCAAGTGCCCTCTTGGCCGTCCGCCAGCCTTTGCCGTCCGCCTTTTTGCCTCTTTGCCGTCTGCTAGCGGACGGCAAAGAGGTGGGCCGTTAACATTTTTTCAAATGAGCGGGGGGTGGGGGCCACCACACTCTTTGCCGTCCGCCAGCGGACGGCAAAGATTCTTTGCCGTCAGCTGGCAGACGGCAAAGAGCTGGCAGATGGCAAAGAGCTTCTTTGCCATCAGCCTTTTCTTTGCCGTCTGCTTATGCGTAGCTGATGGCAAAGAGCTGCTTTGCCGTCAGCTAGCAGACGGCAAAGAGCTGGCGGATGGCAAATTAGCTGATTCCAGTAGTGATAAGACCCTGAAATTGAAAAGCATTTCAAATGTACTCTAAAAAGGTTGAAAGTTGGCATGATATCATCATTTGACCTACATAGCATGTGCAAGAAAGTAGAGAGGGTTAAGGCAAAAACTGGATGCACTTCGTGTACAAAACGGACAATCTCTTTCGAAGTATCAGGGTTTCATACGGATCCTTGTCTGTTACAAACGGATTTCAATTTTTTTGAACTTATTTGAACTCCATAGTTTTTCTGTGCTCAAAATGCATCATTCAAAGCCACATCATCAATTTTCAACCCTTTCTGACTTCATTTGTTATTTTTCATGCAATTACTGATTATTTTGAGCTATAAGACCCTGAAATTGAAAAGCATTTCAAATGAACTCCGAAAAGGTTGAAAGTTGGCATGGTATCATCATTTGACCCACATAGCATGTGCAAGAATGTAGAGAGGGTTACGGCAAAAACTGGAAGCACTTCGTGTACAAAACGGACAATCTCTTTCGAAGTATCAGGGTTTCATACGGAAACTCGTCTGTTACAAAGGGGTTTCATTTTTTTTAACTTATTTGAACTCCATAGTTTTTCTGTGCTCAAAATGCACCATTCAAAGCCACATCATCAATTTTTGACCCTTTCTGACTTCATTTTTTATTTTTCATGCATTTACTGATTATTTTGAGCTATAAGACCCTGAAATTGAAAAGCATTTCAAATGAACTCTGAAAAGGTTGAAAGTTAGCATGGTATCATCATTTGACCCACATAGCATGTTCAAGAATGTAGAGAGGGTTACGGCAAAAACTGGATGCACTTCGTGTACAAAACGGACAATCTCTTTCGAAGTATCAGGGTTTCATACGGATCCTTGTCTCTTACAAACGGATTTCAATTTTTTTGAACTTATTTGAACTCAATAGTTTTTCTGTGCTCAAAATGCACCATTCAAAGCCACATCATCAATTTCAACCCTTTCTGACTTCATTTGTTATTTTTCGTGCATTTACTGATTATTTTGAGCTATAAGACCCTGAATTTGGAAAGCATTTCAAATGAACTCTGAAAAGGTTGAAAGTTGGCATGGTATCGTCATTTGACCCACATAGCATGTGCAACAATGTAGAGAGGGTTACGGCAAAAACTGGATGCACTTCGTGTACAAAACGGACA
>NW_025263938.1:0-1577 GCF_018294505.1 Triticum aestivum
TGGACTACGCACACAACCAGGATCAAGAGAATTCAAACCATATCTTAGCATCACCCTTTAATGAGAACGGAAATATTTTAAGAATGTAACAGTAGCGAGTCCTCTCATCTTTAGTGAACAGGGTAGCTATATCATTCAATTTAGTAAGATGTGCCACAACAGTTTCAGATTCATAACCATGAAAAGGATCAGATTCAACCAAAGTAATTATATCAAGATCAACAGAGAATTCATAATCCTTATCAGTAACAAAGATAGGTGAAGTAGCCAAAGCAGGGTCAGGTTTCATTCTATCATTTAGGGATTGCTTACTCCATTTAGCTAATAATTTTTTAAGTTCAGTTCTATTTTTGCAAGCTAGAATGGCTAAAGAAGCATCTTGATCAAATACATAACCCTTAGGAATAGCAAGTGGTTCTTCATCATCACTTTCATCAGTATCATCAGATTCAATATTTTTAATTTCTCTAGCCCTAGCAAGTTGTTCATCAAGAAAAGCACTAAGTGGCACAGTAGTATCAGGCATAGAGGTAGTTTCATCATAAGTATCATGCATAGCAGAAGTGGCATCATCAATAACATGCGACATATCAGAACGAATAGCAGAAGCAGGTGTAGGTGTCGCAAACTTACTCATAACAAAAGGTGAATCAAGTGCAGAGCTAGATGGCAGTTCCTTACCTCCCCTCGTATTTGAGGGATAGATCTTGGTTTTGGGGTCTCTCAAGTTCTTCATAATGATAAGAAGATATATATATATATATATATATATATATATCCCAAGTGACTCAAAGAATAGAGCTATGCTCCCCGGAAACGGCGCCAGAAAATAGTCTTGATAACCCACAAGTATAGGGGATCGCAACAGTTTTCGAGGGTAGAGTATTCAACCCAAATTTATTGATTCGACACAAGGGGAGCCAAAGAATATTCTCAAGTATTAGCAGCTGAGTTGTCAATTCAACCACACCTGGAAACTGACTATCTGCAGCAAAGTGTTTAGTAGCAAAGTAATATGATAGTGGTGATAACGGTAGCAAAAGGTAACAGTAGTAAAAGCAATGTTTTTGGTATTTTGTAGTGATGATAGCAATAGCAACGGAAAAGTAAATAAGCGAAGCACAATATATGGAAAACTCATAGGCAATGGATCGGTGATGGAGAATTATGCCGGATGCGGTTCATCATGTAACAGTCATAACCTAGGGTGACACGGAACTAGCTCTAGTTCATTGATATAATGTAGGCATGTATTTCGAATATAGTCATACGTGCTTATGGAAAAGAACTTGCATGACATCTTTTGTCCTACCCTCCTGTGGCAGCGGGGTCCTTACGGAAACTAAGGGATATTAAGGCCTCCTTTTAATAGAGAACCGGAACAAAGCATTAACACATAGTGAATACATGAACTCCTCAAACTACGGTCATCACCAGTAAGTATCCCGATTATTGTCACTTCAGGGTTAATGGATCATAACACATAATAGGTGACTATAGAGTTGGAAGATAGGATCAAGAACTCTCATATATTGATGAAAACATAATAGGTTCAGATCTGAAATCATGGCACTCGG
>NW_025263939.1:0-1577 GCF_018294505.1 Triticum aestivum
TGGTTCATCTGGGTGATGGGCTAGAGTGAAATGATTATGTCGGTAATGAGAGTGGTGTGGTGAACACGATTTGGTAAAGGTATCGATGAGAGGCCATGTAGGAGTACATGGTGGGTTGTTTCATTGAAGCCGACCTTAAGCACTGAGATCTGTATGTGTGATTTAAGAATCAGCTACTACCATGCATTGGGCCCGAAACCAATGGACCCTCTCGGCTTCTTATTCACCCTAGTTCTCCGTCCAGGAGTTGCAAGTAGTTTCTGGTGTTTGTAGCCTACTGGAGGCCGTGGACAGCGCTGACCGTAGGGGTGGGCTGTGATGCGGTAGGTACGTGGCACGGTGTACCGAATACCCGTTAGGTATCTCGGGAACCCTGTTCACATCGTTCGGGGCCATATGGGAAACCTCGGCCGGACTCCCTGCGGATGGAACCTGGATAGGCGATAAACCTGGACTGGAGGCTTAGGTGATTAGGTAGGTCGTGGCCGACACCCACGTTGGGCTTCCGCTTGAAGGTTGCCGAGTACATGTCGTGTAAACGACGGTAAGTGGTGAGAGCGTGTATGAAGGAGTACACCCCTGCAGGGTTAACATGATCTATTCGAATAGCCGCGTCCGCGGTAAAGGACTACTTGGTTGCCTATACAGTTCATAGACAAGTAAATGGAAACTACTAAAAGCCTCAAGATAAGTGTGAGTGCCGAGGATGGCTCTTCCATAGGAAGACGGAGGTGGATCCTCGGTAGTGTATTGAAGTGGTGAGTAGTGGACTCGCGTGCGCAAAACCATTTCAAGTTGGAGTATCGTAGGATAGCCTAGCCAAGAGTCAAAGCTGGCTTGTTGCAATAACTCCACCAACCCTTCTTGATACTATGCGTGTATGTAGGATCTGATGTAAGTCTTGCTGAGTACCTTTGTACTCATGTTGCTATAATCTACATTTTTACAGAAGACGCTGCAACCCCTTCTGATGGGTTCTATGTAGACGTTGACATCAACGAGTAGGCTAAAGACCCAGGTGGTGACCCTGAGCTTGTGAAGGACCACGTAGTATAGCTAGGCTTTCCAAGCCTCTTTTATTTTACTAGTTGTCTGTACTCAGACAAGTTACTTCCGCTGCTGGTTTGTATGACTGTATGACTTGTATGTTGGGTCGTGAGACCCGTACCTTTGTGTATGTTATGTATGGCTCCCTGAGCCTTAAATAAAGTACTTGTGTCGTAGAGTCATGTTGTGATGCTTCGTTGTATTTGCACATATCGAGCATATTGTGTGTATGATTGAAATGCTTGGTATGTGTTGGATCTGACTATCTAGTTGTTTATCTTTAGTAGCCTCTCTTACCGGGAAATGTCTCCTAGTGTTACCGCTGAGCCATGGTAGCTTGCTACTGCTCTGGAACACTTAGGCTGGCCGGCATGTGTCCTTCTTCGTTCCTGTGTCTGTCCCTTCGGGGAAATGTCACGCTTTGAGTACCGGAGTCCTGTTAGCCCGCTACAGCCCGGTTTACCGGAGTCCTGCTAGCCCAGTGCTACAGCCCGGACCCACTTGCTGATGACCGACACGTTCGAAGCTGG
>NW_025263940.1:0-1577 GCF_018294505.1 Triticum aestivum
GGAGTAGGAGCCGGCAGAGGGAGTAGCCAGGGTGCCCGGTGCTGTAGGAGGGCCGTAGAGGCCGGGCGCTGCAGTGGCCGAGGCACCGTGCCCGGGAGCTACGGGGGCACCGTACGGCGAGGTGGCCGCGCCCCCATAGGACTGCTGCGGCGGCGCCGAGTAGTACTGGTGCGGCGGCGGCGGCACCGCCGTGTAGGGTTGCGGCGGCGGCGCAGCATAGGCCGATCTCGGCCAGAGAGACGACGACGGTGGGGGCGCACCATAGGCGCCGTACCACGGATGGTCGTTTGGCGGAGGAGGGCCGCCGGTAGCCGGCAGCGCCGCAACGTTGGGCGGGGCGATCAGATCGTCCCGGGAGCCCGGCGCCTGCGTGGAAGGGGGCGGTGGCAGCGTGTCGCCGTACGTCGCCGCGAGTGGCCGGGAGGCCAGGAAGGGCGACATCGGGGCTAGGGCTGGCGCGGCGGCGGCGGCGGCGGCGGGAGGTGGTGCAGCGGAAGACATCGTGACCTAAACTGATACCATGTAAAACATAGGGTTTGGGAAACTGACTCGACACCCTAAAATGGGGTGTGGCTATCTCATTATATAGACGTACCAAGAGGTACAATACAAGGCCTATACAAGACTACGTATATACAGTCTAATAGGTACATATGCAGACCCCGCATAATGGACCCGTAAAAAAGCATATTCGCGGAATATACTTTTTTACGGGTCGGCTTATGCGGGTTTTGATCTGGCGCAGCTCGTCCCGACCCGTAATGATCTATCATAATGCTTTTATTTGCTTTTGCAACAACATTAGATACAAAATATATCACCAAATCTTGGCTAGAATAGCAAATCCAAAGAAAACAAGAACCACAAGAATGCATTTCAGAAGATTTCTAACTTCCATCACTGTTCCCACTAGTTGTAGCAATATCTTCTCCATGCACTCATTGTTGATCTGTGGATTCTTGATCTTGTTTTGTTCATTCTTGATGCTTTCTTCATTCTTCATCGTTGGTTTCGAAGAAGTCGACGTTGCTTCCCCTCTAGTTGCACATGCAGCCGCATCATTGCCTTCGATTGTACTAAGAAGTGCACTAACATCAATTAAGTTTCTTTCTATCAACAAATCAATGTATTGGCCTTTCCAAAACCAAAATGATCATCCATCGTCCTACACAAAAGATTGAGCAGTCTCGAAGTGAGCTACGGTACTTGAACTTAAGAATGAGCTATGAAACGAGCTACCGCAAGTGCACGTACCCCGTGGTTTTCGCATTTGTAGAACACCCATCTAGGGTGCTTCGGCGTGCCCGAAGTGAGCCGCAGCACTTGGCGCGGGCAGTCGTCGCACTGTATGAGCGGCATCGGCAGGCCACAAAGACGCTGCGCGAGCACCGAGCCCGGTGGGCGGCCGGACGAGTCCATGCCCGCAAACCGTCGGCGACGGTGGGCGGACGAACCCGCGCCTGCATGCGGCGATGCGCCCTTGTCTGGGCTGCGGGAGAGGCCCGCCGACCACTCCATCGCCTGGGGCAGCAACCGGCGGCCGGAAAAAAGCCAAATCCGGCGGCCGGCGATGAAGC
>NW_025263941.1:0-1577 GCF_018294505.1 Triticum aestivum
GAAGAGATTGCGAACAAATGAAATAGATGCTTGCAAAGACTGGTGGTCAAATGACCTCCAAGGAGCTCTGTACAAAATAAGATAAAATTACAAATTGTGCGCAAACATACATTTTCAGTAATTTTGTTTTTTTTCTGCAGATCTCCTCGGAAGTCATTTGACCACCAAACTTTGCAAGCATCTGTAACATTTGTTCATAATCATTCTCACAAAGTTATAGATTTTTTTAAATATTTTTCTATGTTTTCTTGCGTGGGTGCACCAAGTTGGGGTGTAGAATCTACTCTCATACTAATTAGCCTGGTTGAAATTCTCCAAAGTATATAAGTACAGAATTGGTATATGCCCATTTTCCTTCAAAAAATGGAACATTCCCATTTTTTGGGAAAATAAAAAATAATTAATTCATTAGTTCCATAAACCTATACCGAATAAAAGCGGAGAATTTTACAATTGTTCCGACAGTACTTAAAGAGTATAAGAATGTACCAGAATCAACAATTCAACATGTACATTGTTAGAAAATGAATACTTTCACTAGTAGAAAAGGGGCCTATTGTCCCGGTTGGTGAGGGCCTTTAGTCCCGGTTCATGAACCGGGACTAAAGGGTCGGTACTAATGCCCTGGCCCTTTAGTCCCGGTTCAATCCAGAACCGGGACTAAAGGGCGCGGCCACGTGGAGCTCCACCTTTAGTCCCGGTTGGTAACACCAACCGGGACTAAAGGAAATTTTATGATTTTTTTTGAAAAAAAAATTTGAAATTTTTTTTTTATTTTTTTTTATTTTCAAATTCTGAATTATTTTAACCTCTAGTCTGTAATCACCACCCCTCATCACTTCTCAATTTATCCTCTAATCACCCCTCATCATTCCAAATCATCTAACTTCCCGAACGGTCACCCATCCTCCCACTCCCCCAGCCTGAGCACTCTCAACTTCCGGGTTCTATTCTCCCTCGCTCCATGTCTGCACTTGTTGTTTTCCTGACAATAGTAAGATGTCAATCCTATTAACCTTTAGGAATTTTGCTTGAGCATGAAGTGACACATTTCACTGTTTGATTTTGAAACTATTGTTTTAAAAAACAATAATTATTTAGTAACACTAATATTTCTTGAATAATTAGTTTGACCATAGTTTGACCACAGTTTGACCATAGTTTGACCACAGTTTGACCATATTTGACCAAAATTGAAATAACTGAAATAATTATTTAGTAACACTAATATTCTAGAATAATTAGTTTGACCATAGTTTGACCATAGTTTGCCCACTGTTTGAATTTTTTTCGATTTATTCCACTCTAGATCTTAAAAGCCCCGTAACTTTTTTTCTGTTAGGTTTTTGAGGATTTTGAAAATGTTTAACGGGGTTCCCCCGATTAAATTCGGATGTAACTTTTCGAGTAGATGATTTTTCATATAAAAAACTTTTTCATCCGAGTTAGTATGCAAAAGTTATGCCCATTTTTACAAATTTCAGAGAGATTTTGCAAATAAAGTCAAAATTCACATTTGCAAATTTTCCCAACAACTAGACCACATATCACATGGGAAACTTATTTTATTTTATTTT
>NW_025263942.1:0-1577 GCF_018294505.1 Triticum aestivum
TGATCCACGTGATCGATTCCTTAGCCGTGTGCGGTGCCCCCTGCCACCATATTCCTCGATAATACTGTAGCGGAGTTTAGGCGAAGCCCTGCTGCTGTAGTTCATCAAGATCGTCACCACGCCGTCGTGCTGACGGAACTCTTCCCCGACACTTTGCTGGATCGGAGTCCGGGGATCGTCATCGAGCTGAACGTGTGCTCGAACTCGGAGGTGCCGTAGTTTCGGTGCTTGATCGGTTGGATCGTGAAGACGTACGACTACTTCCTCTACGTCGTGTCATCGCTTCCGCAGTCGGTCTGCGTAGGGTACGTAGACAATACTCTTCCCCTCGTTGCTATGCATCACATGATCTTGCGTGTGCGTAGGAATTTTTTTGAAATTACTACGAAACCCAACAGTGGCATCCGAGCCTAGGTTATTGATGTTGATGTTATATGCACGAGTAGAACACAAGTAAGTTGTGGACGATACAAGTCATACTGCCTACCAGCATGTCATATTTTGGTTCGGCGGTATTGTTGGACGAGACGACCCGGACCAACCTTACGCGTACGCTTACGCGAGACCGGTTCCCTCGACGTGCTTTGCACAGAGATGGCTTGCGGGCGACTGTCTCTCCAACTTTAGTTGAACCAAGTATGGCTACGCCCGGTCCTTGCGAAGGTTAAAACGGAGTCTATTTGACAAACTATCGTTGTGGTTTTGATGCGTAGGTTAGATTGGTTCTTACTTAAGCCCGTAGCAGCCACGTAAAACATGCAACAACAAAGTAGAGGACGTCTAACTTGTTTTTGCAGGGCATGTTGTGATGTGATATGGTCAAAGCATGATGCTGAATTTTATTGTATGAGATGATCATGTTTTGTAACCGAGTTATCGGCAACTGGCAGGAGCCATATGGTTGTCGCTTTATTGTATGCAATGCAATCGCGATGTAATGCTTTACTTTATTACTAAACGGTAGTGATAGTCGTTGAAGCATAAGATTGGCGAGACGACAACGATGCTACGATGAAGATCAAGGTGTCGCGCCGGTGACGATGGTGATCATGACGGTGCTTCGGAGATGGAGATCACAAGCACAAGATGATGATCGCCATATCATATCACTTATATTGATTGCATGTGATGTTTATCTTTTTATGCATCTTATCTTGCTTTGATTGACGGTAGCATTATAAGATGATCTCTCACTAAATTATCAAGAAGTGTTCTCCCTGAGTATGCACCGTTGCCAAAGTTCGTCGTGCCCAGACACCACGTGATGATCGGGTGTGATAAGCTCTACGTCCATCTACAACGGGTGCAAGCCAGTTTTGCACACGCAGAATACTCAGGTTAAACTTGACGAGCCTAGCATATGCAGATATGGCCTCGGAACACGGAGACCGAAAGGTCGAGCGTGAATCATATAGTAGATATGATCAACATAAACGATGTTCACCATTGAAAACTACTCCATCTCACGTGATGATCGGTTATGGTTTAGTTGATTTGGATCACGTGATCACTTAGAGGATTAGAGGGATGTCTATCTAAGTGGGAGTTCTTTAGTAATATGATTAATTGAACTTAAA
>NW_025263943.1:0-1577 GCF_018294505.1 Triticum aestivum
TGATACCATCTTGTAGCGATCCGACCTCAGACGGTCAAATCTCTGTGCATAAGTGTCATCCCTGGATCGGTAATGCTGACACACACAGTACTCGAGGATTTATAACATAGTTCAATCACACACTCATTACATCGAATGTCTCAAAAGAGAACTTATTATAATAATATGGCTGAAGGCCATCTAAATAAGATAACAGCGGAAGCTTCGAAGGTAAATGAGTCCATCAACTCCAACGGCATAGCTGAGTGCACGACAACGACCTAGCGCACGTTACTCTTCGTCTGAAAACTCTGCAACATAATACGTTGCAGCCTGTTAGGTCAGCACATGGAATATGCTGGCAAAATAACACTATAGAGCAATGAACATGTAACATCTATAACTATATGCTTATTTGGCTGGTGGACGCTCTATGTTTATCATTTGCAGAAAGCTAATTTTTTCCTACAACAACGGAATATATTTTATTTAACTACAAAGTTGGTTCATAAACATTGAGAATGGTAACCCCATCTCAATTCCCAAAATAATAATTCAACCCAACAAATTAAGTAAATAGAGTGATGAGATCAAATCAATAATTCAAGCACCAGATGCTCAAGATGTCCATAACCGGGGACGCGGCTAACCATGATTAGTTTGTACACTCTGCAGAGGTTTGCGCACTTTTCCCCACAAGACTCGATCTCCTCCGTTGAATTTCTCGCACTGCATGATGTTCGAGAAACGGATGATCAAGACACAATCTTTCCGAAGAGGTCCCCTTAACCGATAGATAGGCCGGTACACCTACAATTCCCCTACATCTGCTAGCCCGTCATGGAAAGGTTTCCCACAACTTACTCAACTATGCCAACGCCCATAATGGCTTGTGGCTGCACACGGAAGTTTCTAGCATGAATAATCTTATGATCCCTTAGAGCCTGGGTGGCAAACCATAGGAAAAATCAAACGGATACCCCGGGATTCTCCTTGGACAACATTGGATTCCCCAGGTGCCCACAAACCAATCCACCCAGATGTGTATTAATGTTGCCACCTTAAATAAAACCTTAGTTGAAAATAAACTCTCACATTTGTCATGAATACTCTCAAATCAATCCACGTCTACAAGCGTAGCATAGCGGTACAAGCATAACGTTGAAGTAACTCCCAGGGTTTGTAATAAAGACAATAGGTTCTACCTCATCAACTACTTCCCGATACCCACATGTTAATCAGATCCTACTCATGCAATGTTTGAGGATTGAAACTAATGCATAAAAACTGGGTAATAAAGGGATATGATCAAAGTGTTACTTGCCTTGCTGACGATCTGGAAACCCTGGTGACTCGTAGTAGCACGCTTCGCACTCCGGAAACTCTATCGTGAACAAACAATAGCATACATAAGCACTCAAGCATAATATGCAAGGGTAAAACTCAAGAGAAAAAGATCTAAACTGAAAGTTCAACTGAAGATCTTCGGTTTGCAAAAAGAATCAATCGAATCGGAGCTACGAAACACAAACTACGATCAAAAGGAGTTCAAATTTCAAGTCTGCTTGAAACCAAATTTTAAATTGTCAAAATCATAT
>NW_025263944.1:0-574 GCF_018294505.1 Triticum aestivum
CAAAATGCACCATTCAAAGGCACATCATCATTTGTCAATCCTCTCTGACTTCATTTGTTATTTTTCATGCATTTACTAATTATTTTGAGCTATAAGACCCTAAAATTGAAAAGAATTTCAAATGAACTCTGAAAAGGTTCAAAGTTGGCATGATATCATCATTTCATCCACATAGCGTGTGCAAGAAAGTTGAGAGTGTTACGGCAAAAACTGGATGCACTTCGTGTACAAAACGGACAATCTCTTTCAAAGTATCAGGATTTCATCCGGAAACTCGTCTCTTACAAAGGGATTTCATTTTTTTAAACTTATTTTAACTCCTGACTTTTTGTGTGTTCAAAATGCACCATTCAAAGCCACATCATCATTTTTCAATCCTTTCTGACTTCATTTGTTATTTTTCATGCATTTACTAATTATTTTGAGCTATAAGACCCTAAAATTGAAAAGCATTTCAAATGAACTCTGAAAAGGTTGAAAGTTGGCATGATATCATCATTTCATCCACATAGCATGTGCAAGAAAGTTGAGAGGGTTACGGCAAAAACTGGATGCACTTCGTGTACAAAACGGA
>NW_025263944.1:657-1577 GCF_018294505.1 Triticum aestivum
AGGACCCTAAAATTGAAAAGCATTTCAAATGAACTCCGAAAAGGGTTAAAGTTGGCATGGTATCATCATTTCATCCACATAGCATGTGCAAGAAAGTTGAGAGGGTTACGGCAAAAACTGGATGCACTTCGTGTACAAAACGGACAATCTCTTGCAAAGTATCAGGATTTCATACGGAAACTCGTCTGTTACAAAGGGATTTCATATTTTAAAACTTATTTGAACTCCTTACTTTTTGTGTGTTCAAAATGCACCATTCAAAGCCACATCATCATTTGTCAATCCTTTCTGACTTCATTTGTTATTTTTCATGCATTTACTAATTATTTTGAGCTATAAGACCCTAAAATTGAAAAGCATTTCAAATGAACTCTGAAAATGTTGAAAGTTGTCATGGTATCATCATTTCATCCACATAGCATATGCAAGAGAGTTGAGAGGGTTACGACAAAAACTGGATACACTTCGTGTACAAAACGTACAATCTCTTTCAAAGTATCAGGATTTCATACGGAAACTCGTCTGTTACCAAGGGACTTCATTTTTTAAAACTTATTTGAACTCCTGATTTTTGTGTGTTCAAAATGCACCATTCAAAGCCACATCATCATTTTCCAATCCTTTATGACTTCATTTGTTATTTTTCATGCATTTACTAATTATTTTGAGCTATAAGACCCTAAAATTGAAACGCATTTCAAATGAACTCCGAAAAGGTTGAAAGTTGGCATGGTATCATCATTTCATCCACATAGCATGTGCAAGAAAGTTGAGAGGGTTACGGCAAAAACTGGATGCTCATCGTGTACAAAACGAACAATCTCTTGCAAAGTATCAGGATTTCATATGGAAACTCGTCTGTTACAAAGGGATTTCATATTTTAGAACTTATTTGAACTCCTGACTTTTTGTGTGTTCAA
>NW_025263945.1:0-1577 GCF_018294505.1 Triticum aestivum
TCGTCATGGTTCCTAAGAAGGACAAGTCGCTCCGAATGTGCATTGATTTCAAGCACATAAACCGGGCCTGCCCGAAAGATCACTTTCCTCTCCCTCGCATAGATCAAATTGTTGACTCGACCGCGGGATGCGAGAGGCTGTCTTTTTTAGATGCTTACTCCGGGTACCACCAGATCCGTCTGTATGGACCCGATGAAGTAAAAACAGCTTTCATCACTCCATTCGGGTGCTTCTGCTATATCACCATGCCGTTCGGCCTCAAGAATGCCGGAGCCACGTTTATGCGAATGATTCAGAAGTGTCTGCTCACTCAAATCAATCGGAATGTGGAAGCTTATATGGATGATATTGTTGTCAAGTCACGAAAAGGTTCCGACCTGCTCGCTGACCTTGCCGAAACATTTGCCAACCTCAGAAGGTATGATATCAAGCTCAATCCGTCAAAGTGCACATTTGGAGTTCCTGGTGGAAAGTTACTCGGTTTCCTTGTTTCCGAACGGGGAATCGACGCCAACCCAGAAAAGATTGGCACTATTCTCCGAATGAAACGCCCTGTGCGAGTGCACGATGTCCAGAAGCTTACTGGATGCTTGGCCGCTTTAAGTCGATTCATCTCGCGACTCGGTGAAAAGGCATTGCCTCTTTACCGACTGATGAAGAAGGCTGACAAGTTCGAGTGGACTCCAGAAGCTGATGCAGCGTTTGCCGAGCTAAAAGCTTTGCTCTCCACCCAGCCGGTGCTTGCTGCTCCAATCAGCAAAGAGCCCCTGTTGCTCTACATCGCAGCCACAGGACAAGTCGTCAGTACTGTGCTAACGGTCGAGCGGGAAGAAGAAGGAAAAGCTCTCAAAGTTCAGCGTCCAGTGTATTATTTGTCTGAAGTCTTGACTCCATCCAAGCAGAGATATCCTCATTATCAGAAGCTTGTGTATGGAATATACATGACCACGAAGAAGGTTGCTCATTATTTCTCTGACCATTCAATCACAGTCGTCAGCGACGCTCCACTATCAGAGATTTTGCACAACAGAGATGCAACTGGTCGAATGGCCAAATGGGCGATTGAACTTCTTCCCCTTGATATCAAGTTTGAGGCAAAGAAAGCCATTAAGTCCCAGGTAATAGCAGATTTCCTAGCCGAGTGGGTCGAACAGCAACAGCCGACTGAAGTTCACTCGGAGCATTGGACCATGTTTTTCGATGGCTCTAAGATGTTGAATGGTTCCGGTGCTGGGGTTGTCCTGGTTTCCCCCAGAGGAGATAAGCTCAGATATGTGCTCCAGATTCACTTTGTTTCCTCCAACAATGAGGCAGAATATGAGGCCCTCCTATATGGGTTGCGCATGGCCATTTCACTCGGCGTCCGTCGCCTAATGGTTTATGGCGACTCAGATTTAGTGGTCAACCAAGTGATGAAAGAGTGGGACGTAAGAAGCCCAGCCATGACTGGATACTGCAGTGCAGTGAGGAAGCTGGAGAAAAAGTTCGAGGGGTTGGAGCTCCATCATATACCCCGACTGAAGAATCAAGCAGCTGATGATCTAGCAAAGATAGGTTCCAAGAGAGAAGCCATTCCG
>NW_025263946.1:0-1577 GCF_018294505.1 Triticum aestivum
ACGATTACGAGCTTCAGTGGGAGTTCGACGAGGACTCTCAGCGATACTATGTTTCTTTTCCGGATGATCAGTAGTGGTGCCTAGTTGGGGTTATCGATTCAGGACCTTGTCGCATGTTGGGGGTCTTTTCTATTTTGGCGCCGTAGTCGGGCCATGAGTGTTTGTTTGATGGATGTTATTTATGTACTCTGATGTGACGTGGCGAGTGTAAGCCAACTATGTTACCTCCCCCTTTTATTATGTATTACATGGGATGTTGTAATGATTGCCTGACTTGCGACATTGCTTTCAATGCGGTTATGCCTCTAAGTCGTGCCTCGACACGTGGGAGCTATAGCCGCATCGAGGGCGTTACAAGTTGGTAATCAGAGCCATCCCCGACCTTAGGAGCCCCATTGCTTGATCGTTTTTAGCAGCCGAGTTGTGTCTAGAAAAATGTTTTGAGTCCTTAGGAATTATATATCGGAGAGCTTAGGAATTCTTTTTACTTCTCAGTCTCCTCATCGCTCTGGTAAGGCATCCTGGCGTAGAGTTTTGACTCTTCTCTTCTAAAATTTCACTAAAAAAATTTTAGGTTCACGCGAGTATCTTGGTTTTGTTCCGATGGTTTTGTGACGAGAACATTGTTCTTGGTGCCTCCTGTCTTTAGGGGTTGTGGCAGTGTCCCGGGGAGTTGAGCTCCAAGGTGTTGTCGTCACAATTTCATCGTTGCAATTCTGGTATACTTGAGATATGTTCGCCGACATCGAAAATCTCTTTTATGCAGTTCGTTGGTGAGATAACCTCGACGCCACCCAGTACTGGGGCGGGAGTTCGAGAGTATCGCCATAACTTGTATAACGGATGCTTTTCGAAGGTTGAGGTAGATGGTTTCCGAAGTTTTCCTGGTTATGTGTTGAAGGATGGATACAGCTGGATGTAGGATTTGCTAGTTTGGGTGAGATATTGTGCTTCCCCTGTATCCCCAACACCTGATTGCATAACCGGAAAGGTTCGGGAATTTCATAGGTGGGAATTCTAGTAGCTCTAGTTCTTCTTCCACGGATATTGGTTTGAGATTGGGATTTCTTACCGATTATTCGTTCTTGATCCGTACCTTGTTGATTTATTTCTCTTCCTTAATTCTACGTGGCTTCTCAATTTATGGATGTGTGACCATTTGAAGAGGAATGCATTCGTTCATTTTGTTCGGATGTGAAGACTATATGTTGCAATTTTCATTCCGTTGGATTCAGCTTCTATATTGTTGTCTATCTACGTGCTAATGGTGGTCAACCTCTTCAGGATGGCTCCTCCAACGCGCACGACTCCGAATCCTAATCCGCCTCCACCTCCGCCTCCTCCGGAAGCATGGCAAGCTGTGATGGCCGCTACTAATGCAAACACACAGTTGATCATGCAAATCCTTCAAGAGCGCAATCAAGGCAGTCAAGGGAATCAAGGCCATAATCAGCACCACTTTGCTACTCTGAACCAGTTCCTCGCAAATGGCCCAAAGACGTTCAGCAGTTGTGTTGAGGCTACCGATGCTGACGATTGGCTAGTGGATCTGGGCAAGCATTTTGAATGCAGCAACG
>NW_025263947.1:0-1577 GCF_018294505.1 Triticum aestivum
AATATTGCACTGTTCCATAGTTTTCCGAACTACGGATGTTGTCGATGAGCAGTATGTTTTCTAATGTATGTTGTCAGCCAGGTCTGCCACATGTCGTCGCATCGCTAGCGAGGTTTGCCTGCTTCATAGAAAGGGGGGAGGGGTGTATAGAGGGATGGTCTAGGTGGCGGCTTGGGTGGGGATGGTGGTGGTGGTGGTGGTGGGTGGGGGAGGGGGGGTTAGCCCCGTTGCGTCTGTCTGGTAGACAACTTGAAGTATTTAGAGATATAATGCACTATCTTGAATCGATACACAATTTTCAACAGTTCATCTTTCAATTTTGTTGTATGAACATTTTCAGCTTTCATTAGCCCAATCGGTGCTTTGCACCGATGCTTTCCTTTGTAGCCGGCAGACAACTCAGACAAATGCATCATTATCATTTTGTTTTGATGGTTTTGTCAAGAAAATCAAATGAATTGATCCTGTTTTTCTTTGTGCAGAATTGCCTGAGATGGTTAGTGATAGTGAAAGTTATGATGACAGATAATTACTCCTCCAAGAAGAAGAATCAGAAGAGGTATACTAATGTCACTTTGTTTAAAATCTCCCCATACATATATCCTATATCATTAAGCTCCCTGGGGAAAAATTGCTCAGGAGCCATTCAGGCATCGATTGACCTGGACTCCGATTTTGACCTGGTCGTCCGCTTTGTGTCAGCTGGCTATTTGTGGGCCTTTTTCGTCAGTGGTAAGGTGACATGGGCCGCGTCTGTCGGTGGCTGAGGAAAGGCGGTTCGAGCCTGACGTGGTCGTCGATGAGGAGCTTCTGGATGTCGCCGGCGCCGGCAATCCTCGAGGGCAAAGGCTGCGACAAGCGGCGTCGACGGTGCTTGGGCAGCAACAATCCGAGCATGATGAGGTCAGAGTTCGCTATCAAATCTGCTACATTTATCTTGGATCCATGCCCAGCATCTCAAACTGGCTAGCAATTTATTCAAAGGATGGGCGAAATCACGTCACCTCAGCTTGCGATGCATTTGCCTGCTAGGAATTGGGATCGATCCATTCTTTGCTCCGTTTCTATTCAGATTTTCATGTCTTGATTGATTTTGCAAATTTTCCTCTTTGTAGCCACCGCGTGAAATGAACCTAGCATTGTGCATGGTCGCAGGAGTCTCTGCAAGTTACTTGCTTGTTGATTCTGCATATTGGAATAATAAGTAACTACTTTGTGAATTTCTTCTAATTTCGAATGTTATAGACAGCTAGAAAGACAGCCCATTGTACAAGTTGTCTATATCGATATCTAGAGATGATATGGAGAGCCGCTACAGATAGATACTATCTAGACTATTGTACTTGCCCTTATTGCTGCAGGTCGAAGGCGTCGTGGTGGTGCATTGGAGCTGGAGGAGGCGGCGGGCCAGTGCTGTTTGTGCTCAAGACGTACGAGATGGTGGACAGCCCATCGACGGAAGCAGCGGTCTGGTGGAGTGACGCGTTGGACACGACCTTCGTGGTTTGGTGCTCGCTGGAGTTTGCATCTTCAAGCACAGAAATTTCTCCAGTTTCATCCATGAGCTCCCCCCCCCC
>NW_025263948.1:0-1577 GCF_018294505.1 Triticum aestivum
GGACATGACGAGGAGTCTCGAAATGGTCGAGACGTAAAGATTGATATATTGGAAGCCTATATTTGGATATCGGAAGTGTTCCGGGTGAAATCGGGATTTTACCGGAATACCGGGAGGGTTACCGGAACCCCCCGGGAGCTATTTGGGCCATAGTGGGCCTTAGTGGAAAAGAGAAGGGGCTGCCCTAGATGGGCTGCGCGCCCCCCTTCCCCTAGTCCTATTAGGACTAGGAGAGGTGGCCGGCCCCCTCCTCCTCTTTTCCCCTCCGAGGAATCCTAGTTGGACTAGGATTGGAGGGGGAATCCTACTCCCAGAGGGAGTAGGACTCTCCTGCGCCTCCCCCCCTTGGCCGGCCAGCCTCCCCTCCTCTCCTCCTTTATATACGGAGGCAGGGGCACCTCTAAACACACAAGTTGACACAAGTTGATCCACGTGATCTACTCCTTAGCCGTGTGCGGTGCCCCCTGCCACCATATTCCTCGATAATACTGTAGCGGAGTTTAGGCGAAGCCCTGCTGCTGTAGTTCATCAAGATCGTCACCACGCCGTCGTGCTGACGAAACTCTTCCCCGACACTTTGCTGGATCGGAGTCCGGGGATCGTCATCGAGCTGAACGTGTGCTCGAACTCGGAGGTGCCGTAGTTTGGTGCTTGATCGGTTGGATCGAGAAGACGTACGACTACTTCCTCTACGTCGTGTCATCGCTTCCGCAGTCGGTCTGCGTTGGGTACGTAGGAAATACTCTCCCCTCGTTGCTATGCATCACATGATCTTGCGTGTGCGTAGGAAATTTTTTGAAATTACTACGAAACCCAACAGTGGCATCCGAGCCAGGTTATTGATGTTGATGTTATATGCACGAGTAGAACACAAGTGAGTTGTGGACGATACAAGTCATACTGCCTACCAGCATGTCATATTTTGGTTCGGCGGTATTGTTGGACGAGACGACCCAGACCAACCTTACGCGTACGCTTACGCGAGACCGGTTCCCTCGACGTGCTTTGCACAGAGATGGCTTGCGGGCGACTGTCTCTCCAACTTTAGTTGAACCAAGTATGGCTACGCCCGGTCCTGGCGAAGGTTAAAACAGAGTCTATTTGACAAACTATCGTTGTGGTTTTGATGCGTAGGTGAGATTGGTTCTTACTTAAGCCCGTAGCAGCCACGTAAAACATGCAACAACAAAGTAGAGGACGTCTAACTTGTTTTTGCAGGGCATGTTGTGATGTGATATGGTCAAAGCATGATGCTGAATTTTATTGTATGAGATGATCATGTTTTGTAACCGAGTTATCGGCAACTGGCAGGAGCCATATGGTTGTCGCTTTATTGTATGCAATGCAATCGCGATGTAATGCTTTACTTTATTACTAAACGGTAGTGATAGTCGTGGAAGCATAAGATTGGCGAGACGACAACGATGCTACGATGGAGATCAAGGTGTCGCGCCGGTGACGATGGTGATCATGACGGTGCTTCGGAGATGGAGATCACAAGCACAAGATGATGATGACCATATCATATCACTTATATTGATTGCATGTGATGTTTATCTTTTTATGCATCTTATCTT
>NW_025263949.1:0-1577 GCF_018294505.1 Triticum aestivum
CCCACAGAGGAAGATTTGGCTGTCCCTGACCCGGAGGCACGACTGGTGGCGGCTCTCCATGTCATACCAGACTGGACAATGCCATATCTGGCTTACATGACCCGGGGCGAGTTGCCTGAGGATGAAACTTTGGCCAGGCAAATAACCCGGCGGGCTAAATCAATGATTGTTATCGATGGGGAGTTGCATCACTGCAGTGTTACGGGGGCGTTTCAGCGTTGTGTTTCCCCTGAGGAAGGACAAGAGATCTTGCGTGAGATCCATGAAGGGGATTGTGGCCATCACGCCGGCTCAAAGTCTCTTGTGGCCAAGGCTTTTCGCCATGGTTTTTATTGGCTGACGGCTCATGCTGATGCGGAGGACTTGGTCAGTAAATGTGATGGTTGCCAGAGGTTCTCACGACGGGCTCATGTGCCGGCTCAGGAGCTGAGGATGATCCCAATCACTTGGCCCTTTGCGGTCTGGGGGCTTGACATGGTTGGGCCTTTTAAAAGGTCCAAGGATAAGAAGACCCACCTCTTGGTGGCAGTTGACAAATTCACAAAGTGGGTGGAAGCTGAGCCAGTTAGCAAGTGCGATGCAGCCACGACGGTTCAATTTATGAAAAAGGTGATTTTCCCCTTTGGTTTTCCGCACAGCATTATAACTGACAATGGCACCAATCTCTCCAAAGGCGCCATGGAAGAGTTTTGTCAACGCGAGCGTATCCGACTTGATGTTTCCTCAGTGGCTCATCCTCAATCCAATGGTCAAGCTAAGAGAGCTAATCAGGAGATTCTGAAGGGCATCAAGCCCCGGCTTTTGGTCCCTTTGCAACGGACGCCGGGTTGTTGGGTGGAGGAGTTGCCCTCCGTGTTATGGAGCATCAACACTACTCCTAACACGTCTACAGGTTTTACGCCTTTCTTCATGGTTTATGGAGCAGAAGCAGTCCTCCCCAGTGACATCCGTCATGACTCACCTCGCGTGGCGGCTTACGTTGAGGCGGATAATGAACAGGCGCGCCAAGATGCTCTGGGCTTGTTGGACGAACAGCGTGACATGGCAGCAGCCCGTTCAGCGATTTACCAACAAGACCTGCGCCGTTATCATAGCCGCCGGGTTAAATCCCGGGTCTTCCAAGAAGGTGATCTCGTGCTCCGGCTCATCCAGGATCAAGCAGATGCACACAAGTTATCCCCGCCTTGGGAAGGGCCCTTTGTGGTCAGCAAGAACTTGCACAACGGGTCATATTACCTCATTGACATTCGGGAGCACAAAGATTCACGTAAGTCGGAGGAAGAGACCCGTCGGCCATGGAACATAGCTCAGCTTCGGCCTTACTACACTTGAGCCACCGGCTCTCGTGGTGTACATATTTCTCTCAGCCATGTATATATTATGATAAGCAATAAAGTAGGACCTCTGTCCTTTTTTCTCCTCCACATATGCACGTATTGTTTTCATTGCAAGATTACATGATGACTTAAAGGAGGATCCGGCTTATGATTGTATTCGCATCTAGCCGTAAGCAATAAGGTCACTTGGGGGCTTCCTGTTCAAACATGGGTCGTATTCGAACCAAAGAGAACATAGCT
>NW_025263950.1:0-1577 GCF_018294505.1 Triticum aestivum
CTTCCAATTTCTTGATTTCTTCTGCGATGAATTCTTGGCGCTCTACTGCCTGTTTCCTGACTTTCTGCTTGATGGGCCGTGCATGAGGACAGACGGCAAGATGGTGCTTGATTACTTTCCTGGGAACACCGGGGATGTCAGACGGTTGCCACGCAAATACATCGACATTCGCCCGCAGGAAAGCAACGAGCGCGCCTTCCTATTTAGGGTCGAGAGTGGCACTGATGGTGAAGGTACCACCAGTGCCATCCTCCTTGGCGGACACCTTCTTGGTCTCTGGTGGAGCTGCCATTGTCTTCTTACACTTGCCGGTGGAGCTCGATGGTGCGTCCTCAACGGTAGCGCAGCACTCCGAAGAGGTGCGCTTGCCGGAGTGGGCATCAGAACTCTTGCCGGACTTGGTCTTCTTCTTCGCCCCGGGAGCTTCAGCGGCAACTGACTTGCGATCTGTTGCGGCTGCTGCTTCCCGGTAGATCTTGTCGGCGCAGATAAGAGCATCCTTCTTGTCGCCAGGGACAGAGATGACACTTATCGGGCCTGGCATCTTCATCATGTTGTATGCATATTGAGAGGCTGCCATGAATTTGGCGAGTGCTAGACGGCCGAGTATCCCATTGTAAGGCAATGGAAAGTCAGCAACGTCAAAAGTGACCCTCTCAGTTCTGAAATTCAACTCGCTACCAAATGTCACTGGCAACGTGATCTTTCCCTTCGGCTTGCTCCTTCCGGGATTGATTCCTTGGAATGTGCCGGTCTCTTCGAGCTTGCCATCAGGGATCTGGAGTTTCTGGAGTACCGCGGAGGAGATCAGGTTCAAGCCAGCCCCGCCGTCAACTAGCATCTTAGTGACCTTGAGGTTGCGGATAGTTGGTGAAACCAACATCGGCAAGCACCCGACCGCAGTTATGCGATTAGGGTGGTCCTCAATATCAAAGATGATAGGCGTGCTGGACCATTTCAGAGGCTTGCGTGACTCGACGGGTGGTTCTGCCGCATTGACTTCCCACACCCACTGTTTGAGCTGGCGGTGTGAAGTATGCAGAGAAGCACCGCCGTCAATGCACAGGACCTCTGTGGCTTTCTGGAACTCCTGCTCATCGATCTCGTCATCATCCATATCTTCATCGTCGTCGTCATCTTCATCCTTGTCGCGGCCGCGAGGAGGTCTGTCTCCTTGCCGCTGCTTGGCCTTGCCGCGGCGTCCTCCTCGGCCGGGGCGTTTCTTGCCGGCTCCTCCAGCACCATCCTGGGCCTTCTCCTTGTCACGTCGCTTGTATTCAGCCTTTTGCTGCTCGACAAGCTGCTCGACCTTCTTGCAGCTCTGGAGATCGTGGCCCTTGGTGCGGTGGATCTTGCAGTACTGCTTGTTGGTGCCGTCCTGCTTGTCGGCAACTGCCACAGCCTGGTAGTTGGTGCCTGCGGCAATGTCCTCTCCGGAGCTACCAGCTTTGGCTTTCTTGGCGCCACCTCCGTTGCCAGACTGCTCAACGACTAGCACATCTTTCCCTTTCTTCTTCCTGTTGTTCCGCCGCCGGTTTTTCTTTGCCGGGGCAGCCTCCTCACTATCAGATCCTCCT
>NW_025263951.1:0-1577 GCF_018294505.1 Triticum aestivum
GACAAATTCACCTATGTTAGAGTATATTGACCGAGGAATCAAGTGATAACACTTGATCGTAGGTCATACTCATCGTTTAAGTTCAAAATGGGGTAAAGCATTTTGATGTATTCACATCTTGTAGAATTGCTTTGACTCATGACTTGGAGTAAAGCTTCTCTAAGATGGAATAACATACCTTGGGTGGTATTGATCTTGGTCATGTAGTCGAACTTGTGTTGGATGCTCAAGGTTGATGTAGTCCATCAAGAGGTGGGAGCACCGCTTATAGTTTGATTTTGTCTTCCTACATGGGTTAGTCTTGCAAGGGAAAGCACTTGTGTATCCAAAAGGACAATCATGAAGCTTGATATCAAATGAGCTTTGATATATAGAATTTGTCAAAGGACATGTTGAGTGGATTCGTTCTTCCTTGTATTCAACAACCATATAGTAGAAACTTGGTGATGTAGAGATTTCTCAAGATGTGAGTGACTTGCAATCTCATAGATTTGGGTTCATCCAAGTACCTACAAGGGTTAGATAACATGCAAGGGTACAAGTATAGATCCAAGACATATGTGTTGGGGAACGTAGCAGAAATTCAAAATTTTCCTACGCGTCACCAAGATCTATCTATGGAGAAACCAGCTACGAGTAGAAGGAGAGTGCATCTACATACCCTTGTAGATCGCTAAGCGGAAGCGTTCAAGTGAACGGGGTTGATGGAGTCGAACTCGTCGTGATTCAGATAACCGATGATCCTAGTGCCGAACGGACGGCACCTCCGCGTTCAACACACGTACAGCTCGACGATGTCTCCCACGCCTTGATCCAGCAAGGAGAGAGGGAGAGGTTGAGGAAGACTCCATCCAGCAGCAGCACAACGGCGTGGTGATGATGGAGGAGCGTGGCAATCCTGCAGGGCTTCGCCAAGCACCTACGGGAGAGGAGGAGGTGTCACAGGAGGGAGGGACGCGCCAGGGGCTCAGGTATGGATGCCCTCCCTTCCCTCCACTATATATAGGGGCAAGGGAGAGGGGGGAGGCGCAGCCTTGCCCCTTCCTCCAAGAAAGGGGTGCGGACAAGAGGGGGGGGGAGGAGTCCATCCTCCCCAAGGCACCTCGGAGGTGCCTTCCCCCTTGAGGACTCTTCCCTCTAGGGTTCCCTAGGCGCATGGGCCTCTTGGGGCTGGTGCCCTTGGCCCATGTAGGCCAAGGCGCACCCCCTACAGCCCATGTGGCCCCCCGGGGCAGGTGGCCCCACCCGGTGGGCCCCCGGGACCCTTCCGGTGGTCCCGGTACAATACCGATGACCCCGAAACTTGTCCCGATGGCCGAAACAGGACTTCCTATATATAAATCTTTACCTCCGGACCATTCCGGAACTCCTCGTGACGTCCGGGATCTCATCCGGGACTCCGAACAACATTCAATAACCACATACAAGCTTCCTTTATAACCCTAGCGTCATCGAACCTTAAGTGTGTAGACCCTACGGGTTCGGGAGACAAGCAGACATGACCGAGACATTCTCCGGTCAATAACCAACAACGGGATCTGGATACCCATGTTGGCTCCCACATGTTCCACGATGAT
>NW_025263952.1:0-1577 GCF_018294505.1 Triticum aestivum
CGTGTCCGATCATCACGTGAGACGGACTAGTCATCGTCGGTGAACATTTTCATGTTGATCGTATCTTCCATACGACTCGTGTTCGACCTTTCGGTCTCCGTGTTCCGAGGCCATGTCTGCACATGCTAGGCTCGTCAAGTTAACCCTAAGTGTTTTCGCTGTGTAAAACTGTCTTACACCCGTTGTATGTGAACGTAAGAATCCATCACACCCGATCATCACGTGGTGCTTAGAAGCGACGAACTGTAGCAACGGTGCACAGTTAGGGGAGAACACTTCTTGAAATTTTTGTAAGGGATCATCTTATTTACTACCGTCGTCCTAAGTAAACAAGATGCATAAACATAATAAACATCACATGCAATTATATAGTTGTGACATGATATGGCCAATATCATATAGCTCCATTGATCTTCATCTTCGGGGCTCCATGATCATCTTGTCACCGGCTTGACACCATGATCTCCATCATCATGATCTCCATCAGCGTGTCTTCATGAAGTTGTCACGCCAACGACTACTTCTACTTCTATGACTAACGTTTACCATAAAGTAAAGTAGTTTACATGGCGTTATTCAATGACACGCAGGTCATACAAAAAATAAAGACAACTCCTATGGCTCCTGCCGGTTGTCATACTCATCGACATGCAAGTCGTGAATCCTATTACAAAGAACATGATCTCATACATCACAATTCATCATTCATCACAACTTCTGGCCATATCACATCACATGATCAATCGCTGCAAAAACAAGTTAGACGTCCTCTAATTGTTGTTGCATCTTTTACGTGGCTGCAATTGGGTTCTAGCAAGAACGTTTTCTTACCTACGAATCACCACAACGTGATTTTGTCAACTTCTATTTACCCTTCATAAGGGTCCTGTTCATCGATTCCGCTCCAACTAAAGTGGGAGAGACAGACACCCGCCAGCCACCTTATGCAACTAGTGCATGTTAGTCGATGGAACCGGTCTCACGTAAGCGTACGTGTAAGGTTGGTCCGGGCCGCTTCATCCCACAATACCGTTGAGCAAGAAAAGACTAGTAGAGGCAAGTAAGATGACAAAATCCACGCCCACAACAAAATTGTGTTCTACTCGTGCAAAGAGAACTACGCATAGACCTAGCTCATGATGCCACTGTTGGGGAGCGTTGCAGAAAATTAAAATTTTTCCTACGGTTTCACCAAGATCCATCTATGAGTTCATCTAAGCAACGAGTCAAGGGAGAGAGTTTGCATCTACATACCACTTGTAGATCGCGTGCGGAAGCTTGCAAGGTGATGATGTAGTCGTACTCGACGTGATTCGAATCACCGATGACCAAGTGCTGAACGGACAGCACCTCCGCGTTCAACACACGTACGGGACGGGAGACGTCTCCTCCTTCTTGATCCAGCAAGGGGGAAGGAGAGGTTGAGGAAGACAGCTCCACCGACAGCACGACGGCGTGGTGATGGTGGAGAGGCAGTACTCCGACAGGGCTTCGCCAAGCACACAACGGAGGAGGAGAGGTGTTGGGGAGGGGAGGGCTGCGCCTTGGAGGGTGGTACGGCTGCCCTCCCCTCACCC